>NC_091558.1:33433575-33436075 GCF_042767895.1 Penaeus vannamei | reverse complement strand
GGGGAGTAATTTAGCGAGATTAAGTTAGAAGGAAGGGGGAATAACTACCGACCAATCACAGCCCCCTTTCAACCAACACCCCCTCTCCCTCCCCCCTTCTTTTCCTCACTTGTCCCATTTCTTGCTCTCTCTTCCCTCCTCTCCCCCCTCCCCACTCTCCTCATCTCCAACCTCCTCCTCCTCCTCCTCCTTTCACAAGTTCATGTTCTCATCCTCTTCCTCCCCCTCCCCCGGGCCTCCCCCCCTCCTTCCCATCCTCCCCACACCTGGCCGAGGCGCGTCACGCATCCCTCCCTCTGATGTTCACTCGATGTTCACCTGTACGTGCTTCCGAGGGCCAAGGGGGTGCCCCGGTGCCCGTGCTCGTGCGCCCGTTTCCCCCTCCTGGCACTGAATAGACCGGCATCCCTTGGGGGAGGACGCAGGGTGGGAAGGGGAAGGGGAAGGGGGGGAGGTGGGGGAGGGGAAAAGGGGAGGGTGGAGAGAGTAGAGTAGGCGAAAGTGGGGAAGGGAGAAGGGTAGTGCAAAGAGGGGAAGGGAAAAAGTTCGGAGAAAGGGGGGAAGGGAGAAGGGTAGGCGAAAGAGGGGAAGCGAGTAGGGCAGCCGGAAGGGGGGAAGGGAATAGGGTCGGGGAAAGAGGGGAAGGGAGAAGGGTAGGGGAAAGAGGAGAAAGGAGTGGGGTAGGCAGTTGGGTAGGGGAGTAAGATAAAAGTAGGTCAGGGGAGAGGGGAGTAGGGGAGAAGGATAGGAGATAAAGAGAATGAAAGAAGGATGCAAAAGTAGGAAAGGAACTGGAGAGAAGGGAGAGGTGGTAGGAAAGCAGATGGGAGGGGGAAGAGGAAGGGGGCGGTGGGGGGGAGGGGGGGGGATAGGAGGGAAATCCCTCCACGTTCGTGTTGCAGACGAGGTACACGTCAGTGCCGGAAGTACGACAAGGGCTCCGGCGAAGGGGGCCGGAAAAGTGCCGTTGCGCCCTCGTGCAACGGGGGGAGGGGGGGGGGGTTATGATGACGATGACGTTGACGATGAAGATGATAACAAAGACGATGATGATAGTGATAGTGATGGTGATGGTGATGATGATGATGTTAATGATGATGATAGTGAAGAAGAGGAGGAGGAGGAGGAGCTGGAGGGAGTTCAGAAAGATCATAAATGGGAGATCGAAAGAGAGGGGGGAGGGGGTAGGGCAAGGAGGGAGAGGGACGGAGAGGCGGTTAAGCCAATGCCATTTAACGACCATAATCCCCGCGTAATTAAAAACTTTTCCTTCGCCAAATAACGACAACGATGAAAAGTTGAAAATCCAGAGAAAAATAAAGTCATCATTAACGAGTACAGCCTCCCGCTCCCTCGGCCATTTTTTTCACAGCTTTGCAACATCGTGCAATACGAAATCGCTCCGATATGCAATTGCAGGATTTTTAAATGTTCACTGCATGGAGATCTATTTATAAATGCATTTATCTGGTTATCTTTATACTCATTACACCAGTATTTATATTTCTTCTACTCTATTCCTTGCATTCCTTTAAGACCGCGATTCACTCATTAAAATAATTTCATCAAACCCATAAAAAAACTCGCCACATGTAATGCACAAACAAAATAAATTCGTGGAACAAAAATCTTGAGCGCCTCCATCAGCCAGATAAAAAAGGTGAAACAGCTGTCTCCGTAACCGCAGGAGGAGGAGGAGGAGGAGGAGGAGGAGGAAGATGAGGAGGAGGGATGAGGAGAAGGAAGGAGAAGGGAGGAGGAGGAGATGGAGGAGATGAAGGAGGAGGAGGGATGAGGAGAAGGGAGGAGGAGGAGGAAGAAGAAAAACGAGAACAAGAAGGAGGAGGGACTGGAGATGGTATGATAAAGGAAATGGGGAAGATCACCACCCCCCCTATCTCTCTCTCTCTCTCTCATTCTCACTCACTCTCATTCTCACTCTCTCTCTCTCTCTCTCCTCTTTTTCTACTGTCCCACTCATCTACGTAACAGATATACATACATACCCATTCATCCATTCAAATTTCATTCATCACACACCTTACTCTTTCCTATTATTTTTTCCTTCTTTCTTTCTTTCTTCCTTCCTTCCCTCTTCCCTTTCCTTCCCTCCCTTATGTAAAGAGTCGCCCACAACGTTTCACTGCCCCCGCTCCCCCCTCTCCACCCCTCCCCATTCCTAGTGACACCCTTCATTTTTGGAAAACCCTCAACTATCACGTATAGCTATTATCCCTGCCCACGATATACAAGAATTAATGAATACACGAATAAAACTGTATAGAAACAGAAACAGAAAATCCAACTAAACCAAACCTAAAAGGTGAATCAAGCGAGGGAGAATGGAGAGGGGGAAGGGAGGAAAGAAAGAAGAGAGGAGGAAGGGAGGAAGGAAGGAAGAGAGGGGGGAAGGGAGGAAGGCAATAAGAGAGGGGGAAGGGGAGAAAAGAAAGGATGAAGATGGGAGAAGGCAGGAAGAAGAGAGGGAGACGGGAGAACG
>NC_091558.1:33421075-33428575 GCF_042767895.1 Penaeus vannamei | reverse complement strand
ACAATCTCCATTCAAACGACTGTATTTTCCTGCCGCGGCGATGTCTTTAACGACCACCCCACCCCCCACCCACCCAAATTTAAGGTCAGTGAAGGAAGGTCATCCAATAAGCTCCCGGCGACAGTATACGATTTAATACGGAGGCTTTTGCGGATCTTTCCAAAGCGCTCGTGTGTTCTCTCTGCCCTGCGCGCGTTCCCTTTGTCCTGCACGGTGAGCGCTCGTCCCTCCGGCTCCATTAAGACCATTTATACATGTACGACAATACGAGTCTAAGCAGTTGCAACAATAACCACCATAAAAGGAAACGATCGTGATATTTTGAAGAACAGCAAACACCCTTCTTTCAGACCGGGAAAAAAACACACAAAGCACTTCATAAAAGCACAAGCACTGTGTCCCTGGTGAAGGAGAGCACCCGAACAATTAATTCCTTGCGTCCGTCAGTCATTCCCCCCTCTCTCGCGCGCTGTAACTTTCTCTGGGGAATTGAGATGTTAACAAAAGCTACACGCTGTGCTTCCTTTCCCCTTCATTCCTTCTTTCCTACCTTCCTCCCTTTCTTCCTTCATTCCTTTCGGCTTCCACCCTTCCCGCTTCCACCCTTCCCTCAATCCTTCCTGCTTCCACCCTTCCTTCATTCCTTCCCGCTTTCATCCTTCCTTCCCTCCCTCCTTCCTTCTCTTTTCATCATTCTCTTCCTCCTCATTCCAAGTTTCTTGATATGCATTTCTACTTGTGTTACGTCCATTCGCAATGGGACTTTTCGGACTGGACAAATTGCTTGGACAAAGTTTATACAGAGCACAGTTCCCGAGATAATTGAAACACAAACAAAACACACGCAGACAGATTTCGTAATTACATCCATTTCAGGCTTGGTACTTTTTTCGTTCCAATTAATCTAACACGCGAGACCAGGGCGATATACCTTTACCCTTCATAGTACCCGGGTCTCATAATAATTGACATCCAGACCCATTAAGGAACAAACCTAGATCTGAAGTTAAATCTTGTAATTCTTGCCCCCAACTCTCTCTCTCTCTCTCTCTCTCTCTCTCTCTCTCTCTCTCACTCTCTGTCTCTCACTCTCTGTCTCTCACTCTCTGTCTCTCACTCTCTGTCTCTCACTCTCTGTCTCTCACTCTCTGTCTCTCACTCTCTGTCTCTCACTCTCTGTCTCTCACTCTCTGTCTCTCACTCTCTGTCTCTCACTCTCTGTCTCTCACTCTCTGTCTCTCACTCTCTGTCTCTCACTCTCTGTCTCTCACTCTCTGTCTCTCACTCTCTGTCTCTCCCTCCCTCTCCTTCTCCCTCTCCCTCGTGTGTTAAGAGACACACTTATATGACAAAATTCAACCAAAAAAAAAGTTCAAAGCACCCATTTCGCATGACCTTTAGCTTGCTGCGGCAATTTTCTCTACCCCATCCTGTCTATCTACCTGTCTGGTATGTCCGTCTGTCTGCTTGTATCCGACCCCCCCTTTGCCTGCTGCCTACCTGTCTGCCAGTCTGCTTGCCCCTTCCCTTGCCTGACAGTGTTGCCGTTGCCCTGCTCTCCTGCTACCCTCTGTCTGTCAGCCGGTTCGTTAGGTAATAGGTCGGTCAGGATGTCTCTCGTTCTCTCCTTTCCTTCCTTTCTTCCATCCATCCATCCATCCCTCCCTCTCTTTTCTGCTGCAACTCCATCTCCATCCCCAGCCCAACACGATCTCTGCCACTATCCCGACTTCAAACTCTACTTTAACCCCTCCATCCCCACCCTTAGAGACACCGCCACTTCCACTTCCACCTCCGTCTCAACCCAACACAACCTCCACCTCCACCCCCTACCCCCTCTTCTTCCTCCCCATATCCCTCCCTTCTTACCCTCCCCCTAATTCCTCCCTACCCCCAACCCACTCTTCTTACACCCCTAATTCCTCCCTACCCCTAACTCCCTCTTCCTCCTCCCCCTTCCCTCCCCATCCCCAACCCCCTCCTCCTCCCCCATCCCTCCCCATCCTCAACTCCCTCTTCTTACCCCCACCAATTCCTCCCCATCCCCAACCCCCTCTCCTTCCTCCCCCATCCCTCCCCAGCCCCTCCCCCTCCGCCGACCGCAAGTAGCCGCATCCCGGCGCTCCTCCCCCGCCCGCGCCTCCCCGAAAAGGCCTCGTATCTCGCGGGGTTTTATCGCGGGGCGGCCGATATACGAGCCTCTTCATCGCGCTCTCCCTCTCGCCTGCTTTATTCCCTTCTTTTACCCTCGCCTTGTTTATTGGGCACTTGCTAATGCCCCACCCCGTTCGTTTCTTTTAAGAGCTGTTTTATGCGTGTATGAATATAGATAAATATATTCATAAAAGTGTATGCGATCAACACGAGCGCACTCACACACACACAGTCACAGAATTCTCTCTCTCTCTCTCTCTCTCTCTCTCTCTCTCTCTCTCTCTCTCTCTCTCTCTCTCTCTCTCTCTCTCTCTCTCTCTCTCTCTCTCTCTCTCTCTCTCTCTCTCCAGCCGCTGACCTTGAATTCATTCATTCATGCGCGTCAACATGGGCCATTCATTATTCCATTCATGTCGACTAGGTCCTAACTTCATTCATTTACTCGTTTATAAAATAATGAAAAAAATGTTTCCTTCCTTTTCTCCCTTCCCTTCCTACACGTCCTTCCGTTTAGCTGCCTTCCGCTTTTCGTTCAAATTCCTTTCTTCTTCCTACATACATTTATGCATAAAATATGCATGTGTTCTTGGCTGTACATCAAGCATAAATAGATAAAAAAAAAACACGCATGTGCAAAAATGCTCACATATACATGCGAGCAATCTTGCAATAATTCAGTGCTTGCTTATGGCCACACTAGAGTGACATCGGATTCAGTGCCAGACTCGATCAGCATACTGGAGTTAGAAAGGAGGGAAGGGAAGAGAAAGAGAAGGCGAAAAAGGAGGAGGAGGAAAAGGCGAAGAAAAAGGCGAAAATGGAGGAGGAGGAGGAGGAAAATTAGGAGGAAGAGGAGGAAAATTAGGAGAAAGATGAGGAAAAGGAGAAGGAGAGCTATAGACAGATGGAGAGGGAAAGAGGGAGGGAGGGAGGGAGGGAAGGAAGGAAGGAGGGAGAGGGAGAGGGAGAGAGAGGGGGAGGGGGAGGGGGAGGGGGAGAGAGGGAGAGAGAGGAGAGAGAGAGAGAGGGAGAGAGAGAGAGAGAGAGAGAGAGAGAGAGAGAGAGAGAGGAGAGAGAGAGAGAGAGAGAGAGAGAGAGAGAGAGAGAGAGAGAGAGAGAGAGAGAGAGAGAGAGAGAGAGAGAGAGAGAGAGAGAGAGAGAGAGAGAGAGAGAGAGAGAGAGAGAGAGAGAGAGAGAGAGAGAGAGAGAGAGAGAGAGAGAGAGAGAGAGAGAGAGAGAGAGAGAGAGAGAGAGAGAGAGAGAGAGAGAGAGAGAGAGAGAGAGAGAGAGAGAGAGAGAGAGAGAGAGAGGAGAGAGAGAGAGAGAGAGAGAGAGAGAGAGAGAGGACAGGAGAGAGAGAGAGAGGACAGAGAGAGAGAGGAGAGAGAGAGAGAGAGACAGAGAGAGAGAGAGGAGACAGAGAGAGAGAGAGGAGACAGAGAGAGAGAGAGAGAGAGAGAGAAGACAGAGAGAGAGAGAGAGAGGAGACAGAGAGAGAGAGAGAGGAGACAGAGAGAGAGAGAGAGAGGAGACAGAGAGAGAGAGAGGAGACAGAGAGAGAGAGGGGAGAGACGGAGGCCGGGAGACCGAGATGAGGGGCAGCAGCCGCCGACGCCGACGGCTAAGAGTAGCATGGCCAGAGCGGGAAACCTTGTTAAAGTTTCACGCGCTGACCTCTGATCTACGGCCAAGGCGCACCCCATCTCCCCTTTTCCTTTCTTTCCCTCTCAATTTATATATATCGACCTCGCCTTCTCTCTTTGTCTACCTGCCTACCTGTCAGTCTACCCTTCATCATCATAATTTTTCTCTCCATCCTCCTACTCACCTCCACCTTTCTCCTCCCATAACTCCCCTCCCCTCAATCCTCCCTCTCCCTTACCTCCTCCCACTTCCTTCCCCCTTTTCTCTCTCAGTCACCTTACCGCACAGGTATATAGGACCAACGCAAAACCTAAGCAGCGGCACGAAGCGAAGAGAAGGGACGAGGTGAGGGGACTTGGGGCGAGGACGAGGAAGGGAGAAGGAAGGGACGAGGTGGGGGGAACCAGGGGGCGAGGGCAAGAACGAGGGTAAGGGAGGACGAAGGGAAGACGAGGGAACGGAAGAACGAAGGGAGGGGACGAGGACGGGGACGAAGGAAAGGACGCTTCTGCCACGACGCGACGCCGTCTGTCCCTTTCCCTTCCGCAGGTTCACCACAGCAAATCAAACGCCGTTAGACAAAGTAGCACGTCGCATGATAGGCCTATGTATAACCATTTATGCGAACTAATACAAGCAAATTATGCATCTAGGCCTAAGCAACTTTTTGGGGACCCTAATCATTAACTGCAGCCATAGCCCGACGCTAGGAGAGAATGTGTCAATTCTAATAAACCTTTTTACTGTAAAATGAAATTCTACGAAATCTAGAAAAGGTAAAATATGTTGTTCCATTCTATTCCAATAAACAGGAACAAAACTACAAATAAACGAATAGGATTTAGATGCATATACTACAAACTCACGAAAGAAGACGATCTTTCTAACCCTCTTGACGAAACTAAATATTCATTACTAATATATCCAAGTATAATCCGTCAACCTCGCAGAATCGGGAACTGAATTTTTTCTTCAAATATAACTAAGGGAACTTGACGATCCCCGGGGTGAGAACGGGGGGGGGGGGGTACACGAAGCAACTAGCATTTCAAACGTTCTTTCTCCGAAGCCCCGAGAGAAAAACCTTAATGAGCCGATGGTTCCCTTGGCAAAAATGCTCTTATTCGCGCATGAGGTCACGCTGACGTCACTGGCTTTTTTAAATATGAAGGCAAAAGGGGGAGAATGCCCAAAAATCGAAGTCAACTTAACACACATTCTGAGGGGAAGTAGGGAAGGGAGAGATAGAGAGAGAGAGAGAGAGAGAGAGAGAGAGAGAGAGAGAGAGAGAGAGAGAGAGAGAGAGAGAGAGAGAGAGAGAGAGAGAGAAAGGGGGGGGGGGGAGAATGAGAGAGAGAGAATATGACAGACAGATGAGTGAAACGGGAAACATGAGAAAGAGATCCAGAGAAAAAGGCAAGAGAGAAAAACAAAAAGAGAGAGGATGGCAGTGCGAAAAAGAGGAAGAAAGAGAGAAGAGAAAGGTAGGAAGAAAGACACAGACTGCGAGAGAGAAAGACGAGCGACAAGGGCTGCGAAGGGAAAGGAAGGAAAGGGAAACTAAGGCCAACCCATTGCGCGAGGTTAATGAAGTGTGCCCCCTCTCCCCTCTCCCCCCTCCTCCGCCCCTAAACCCCATTAACCACTACCCACTCACCTCCAACCCCCAGCCGGAGAAGAAAAAAGAAAAAAGGAAGGTAGAGAGGGAGGGCAGATGGGAAGGGAGGGAAGGGAGAGAATGGAGAGAAGGGGGAGAAGGGGGGACAGAGGGAGAGAGGGAGAGAAGGAGAGAGGGAAAGAAGGAGAGAGGGAGAGAAGGAGAGAGGGAGAGAAGGAGAGAGGGAGGGAGAGAGAGAGAGAGAGAGAGAGAGAGAGAGAGAGAGAGAGAGAGAGGGAGAGAGAGAGAGAGAGAGAGAGAGAGAGAGAGAGAGAACCTAGGAAGAGGGGTATAACAAGAGAGAGAAGGCAGAAAAGGACGAAGTGAAGCACTAAGCTCGTCCCCGTGCTTCCCCGGCGCGCACAATGGCCACTCCAATCGGTCCTTCTCGCGACGCATCCAAGCGGCGCCCGTCCGTTAATCAAGGGCGAGGCGCTCTCAGTCCGTCAGTCCGTCAGTCCGTCCGTGTGTGTCTCCGTCCGTCCGTTCGTCCGTTCGTCCGTCTGTCTCTCCGTCCTTTCGTCTCTCCGTCCGTCTGTCTCTCCGTCCTTTCGTCTCTCCGTCCGTCTGTCAGTCCGTCCGTCCGTCTCTCCGTCCGTCTGTCTCTCCGTCTTTCCGTCTCTCCGTCCGTCTGTCTGTCCGTCCCTTCGTCCGTTCATCTGTCTCTCCGTCCTTCCGTCTCTCCGTCCGTCTGTCTGTCCGTCCCTTCGTCCGTTCATCTGTCTCTCCGTCCTTCCGTCTCTCCGTCCGTCTGTCTGTCCGTCCCTTCGTCCGTTCATCTGTCTCTCCGTCCTTCCGTCTCTCCGTCCGTCTGTCTGTCCGTCCCTTCGTCCGTTCATCTGTCTCTCCGTCCTTCCGTCTCTCCGTCCGTCTGTCTGTCCGTCCCTTCGTCCGTTCATCTGTCTCTCCGTCCGTTCATCTGTCTCTCCGTCCGTCCGTCTGTCTCTGTCTGCCCGTCCGTTGGCTTACTCCGCCTACCGCAGCTAAACATTTTCATATGCGGAGAACTCCGTACGGCCATAACTGATAACACATACGTTCTATGTAAAACCTCTTCACGATACCATTATCACTCTTCTTATTTGCATATAGTCAAAATATATGCAGAAATACGCATTTTTAACAATCTCCCCGCTATGCACCCACAAACACAAGCATACATAACATACTTACACACACACACACACACACACACACATATGTGTGTGTGTGTGTGTGTGTGTGTGTGTGTGTGTGTGTGTGTGTGTGTGTGTGTGTGTGTGTGTGTGTGTGTGTGTGTGTGTGTATATACATGTACATTATATATATATATATATATATATATATATATATATATATATATATATATATATATATACATATATATACATATACTGTATACACATATATATTTATATAACAAACATATACAATCTCCCAAAACACTAAGCCACACATCAAACGCCTGGGGGAGGTTAGTTGTCCTTCTCCCCCCTCCCCCTCCCACAAAGCCTCGGTCCTACCCTTACGCCCCCCCGAGGCCGTCACAACCAGACAAAAGTCCCAGCCTCTCTTAAGCGCGCACAGGTGAGTGGCGACCATTGTCAGAGAGGGACGGTGCAACCCCCTCTTCCCCGCCCCCATTCCCCTCCTCTGCCCCCTCTCCACCCCCTCCCCATTCCCCTTCCTCTCCCCCTCTCCATTCCCCTCCTCCCTCCTCTCCACCCCCTCCCAATTCCCCTCTCCACTCCCCTCCTATCCCCCCTATCCACTCCCCTCTTCACCCACTCCCCATTCCCCTCTACACTCAACCACTCATCGCTTGAGCGTTCCATTCGTTAGTGCGAAGTGTGAAGAAATATAGGAAAGAAGGGATGCGACAGAAGAAAAGGGGAAATGATGGAGAGGAAGAAAGAGAGAAGACGAAAACCACAGAAAACCATAATGATGGAGAAGAGAGAGGGGGAGAGGGAGAGGGAAAGAAAGAGGAAGGGGAGGAATAGCAATAACAGTAACAAAATAACAATAATAATAATGATAAAAACAACAACAACAACAATAATAAC
>NC_091558.1:33398575-33403575 GCF_042767895.1 Penaeus vannamei | reverse complement strand
GCCGCGCGCCACTGCCATCTGTCGGCGCTCCCAACAACTACACAGAGGGAACATTACTGAAAATGGAAAATTAGCGCAGCGTATTCACCGCCGTTTTCCCTATTCTTTCTGCTAGCTCTGGGCAAATCGATGGCCGCGATGAACACTTACAGCGACACAGACAGTTGGCGCTAGGGACAATAAATAAACCGAGGAGAGACCCTGCCATCGAAGGATTACACTTGTACTGTGCTTCAGCCCCGAGGGATTATGCAATCCCAACAGACACGCACGCACGTACACGCACACACCCTCGACGCCTCAAAACCGCCAAGGAAATGCCTCCAAATGGGTTACAAAGATACTCGAGCGGTCACAAACCAGCAATGATCTCGATTTTCCCAGCCACTCTGCAACTTAGATCGATGGCTCGTCTTGCTGCGAACATTCGGCCGACGATATTCGAGCAAAACCTTGTACAGTTCGAGTACCGGCTAGAGGACGACGTGCCTGACCGAGAGCAGCCGGTGAGCTCGAGTGGGACTCGACGCCCGGACTTCTCATCTTGGTTCATGTTGTTCTTGGACTACTTTCGCCCCCCTTAACTATAGGTGGCGGAGGAGCTCGTGCCATTACGACCGCAAGCACACCAACATTATCCCGGTTAAGGAAAATATTTATATGAACATCAACAATGCACAGACGTGTACCCGCACGAACGCACACGTAATACAAGCACATACCTATAAAAGTAAAAACATGCTTATACAGACCCCTCCCTCCCTCCCTCCCTCCCTCCCTCCCTCCCTCTCTCTCACGTACACATACACACACGCGCGCGCGCATATCCCTCCCCCCACTCAAGTTGTCACAATTACCATCCCACTTTACGTAGGGTGGCATCTACCCCCCCCACCCTCCCCACCCTTGAAAACAGTAACAGGCACCACTAAACGCCGACTCTTATGTTCCTTTGTATATGACACGCTCTTTCAATTGCTCATTCTCTCTGTCTTTCTCTCTCTCTCTCTCTCTCTCTCTCTCTCTCTCTCTCTCTCTCTCTCTCTCTCTCTCTCTCTCTCTCTCTCTCTCTCTCTCTCTCTCTCTCTCGCGGAGAAGGAAGGAGAAGAAGAAGAAGAAGAAGAAGAAGAAGAAGAAGAAGAAGAAGAAGAAGAAGAAGAAGAAGAAGAAGAAGAAGAAGAAGAAGAAGAAGAAGAAGAAGAGGAGGAGGAGGAGGAGAAGGGACACAGTGTAAGGAGATGGAAGGGGCATGAGGGAGAGAGGAAGGAAGGGAGAGGAGGGAGAGACTGGAAGGAGAATCGTCTTCACCCCTGTCTCTCCCCTTGCCCTGCCCTGCCCTGCCTTCCTCTCCCTTCCCCTCCCCTCTCCTCCCTCTCCTCCCTCCCCTCCCTCCCCCCCATTCCCCTCCTGAGAGATATCATTCCCCGCCCGTAATTGGAGCTGACATTAAGGAATCATTTGCCCGACCTCGCCGGGGAAGGAAACCTTTTCAATCGCTGAAAATGTTAGCTCCGCGCACGTGTAAAAGCAAGCACTAATGCATCGGAATTGATACAGATGATGTGATTCTAAGAGTGGCAGTACTATTATTGGTGTTCAGTGACGATGACTACGGAGATGGTGACGATGACGATGCCCCTGTTGTTGTTGTTGTTGTTGTTGTAGTTAATGCTGATGATGTTTTAATAACGATGCTCAAGTTAATACCGACGATGATATTATCAAAATAAACGTCGATAGTAATGATAACATTACCAGCGCAAATGATATAACAGCAACAAAATAATTCTAAAAAGCGCATAAATCAAGCATCATTTCAGTCTGACACAAGGTGGTTTCTGAACGTGCCACTATTGGGTACAGCCCTTACTCCCTTACTCCCTCCCTCCCTCACTCCCTCCCTCCCTCAAGTACCCCCCATCCCTCCCTCCCTCAAGTACCCCCACCCCTCCCTCCCTTAAGTACCCCCCACCCTCCCTCCCTCAAGTACCCCCACCCCTCCCTCCCTCAAGTACCCCCACCCCTCCCTCCCTCAAGTACCTCCCATCCTCCCTCTCTCAAGTACCCCCCATCCCATCCCTCCCTCAAGTACCCCCCATCCCTCCCTCCCTCAAGTACCCCCCATCCATCCCTCCCTCAAGTACACCCCCCACCCCTCCCTCCCTCAAGAACCCCCCTCCCCCATCCCTCCCTCTCCATCCGATCCTCTCTCAGCATTCATCTCGCATCACAAGGCACACTTTCACTCTAAAACATGGGAATTGGGGAAGGCGGGGGATAATAAAAGGGTGTGGGGAAAAGAAAAGAAGATGAGGCGATTAAAAATGGAAGAAGGGGAGGAGGAAAGATACAAGGGAGCAGGCAAGGAAGGCAGGAAAATAGAAGGAAGGAAGGAAGGAAAACAGAAGGAAGGAAGGAAAATAGAAGGAAGGAAGGGTATAAGGATGGAAGGAAGGGAGAGTATGAGACAAAAAAAGCTAACAACAAAGACACAATCAAACGTCACTCCACTCCAGCGTCCATCCAGCCTAAAAAGGTCTTAATCATCCATCCTCCCATCCATTCACTCCCATCCATACATCCAACCCACCCGCCCATCCATTCACTCGCTCGTCAGTCCGCCCATTCACAAATCCATCAATCTATCCACCCACCCTATCCGTCCCCTCGCCGCGTCCTATTCCCCTGCTATCCCACGTATTTAGAGGAAAGGAGGGGGAGAGAGAGAGAGAGAGAGAGAGAGAGAAGGAGAGAGAAAGAGAAAGAGAGAGAGAGAGAGAGAGAGAGAGAGAGAGAGAGAGAGAGAGAGAGAGAGAGAGAGAGAGAGAGAGAGAGAGAGAGAGAGAGAGAGAGAGAGGGAGAGAGAAAGAAAGAAAGAAAGAAAGAAAGAAAGAAAGAAAGAAAGAAAGAAAGAAAGAAAGAAAGAAAGAAAGAAAGAAAGAAAGAAAGAAAGATAGAGAGAGAGAGAGAGACGAAAGAGAAGAGAAGAGACGAAAGAGAGAGAGATAAGAGAAGAGAAGAGAAGAGAAGAGACGAAAGAGAGAGAGAGAGAGAGAGAAGAGACGAAAGAGAGAAAAGTCCCATCAGCTGTCAAAGCAGATTCGCCGCCGCGTCCTTTTGACTCCTTCCCTCGGCCTTGCCTCAGTCCTCGTGCTCTCCTTTCCCTCCAGATTTCCCTCCCTCGCCATCCCTCCACTCTCTTCCCATCGAGATATCTACGCTTTCCCTCCCTCGTTAAAACTATGTCCGTCCTTCCAGTCTGACAGCTAGATTTTCCCTTCTATCTACCTCGTTCCATTTCCCTTGAATCCTCATAAACGGACTTTCCTCCTCGTCCTCAAAACTAGCCTCTCCCGCTACCTGGTCCTTCCTTCCTTCCTTCCTTCCTTCCTCCGTCACGGCTACGATTTTTTAATTCATTCATTCATTTTTTACATCCTCTTATTCCTCGTAAATACACACCTTCCTTCCAACCATATAACTGGCTTTACGGTCTATCCTCTTGACTAGCCTTTCCTTGCCTACCCATACCCGCTATTCTTCTATCCTCAATACCCATTTGCCGTCGCTTTCTCTCATTACGTTTTCCCTCACTGCGCACTAGGAATAGGGGGGAGAGGGGGAGAGGGAGGGTAAAAATAGCGCAACACATGATTAAAACCGAAATTGTATAGCAATTCTCTCTCTTTCTCTCTCTCTCTTTCTCCTACTTACTTTCTCTCTCCCACCCTCTCTCTCTCCCTCTCCCTCTCTCTTTCTCTCTTTCTCTCTCTCTCTCACTTTAAAAAGACAAACTTTTGCTTCGACAGCACCACTTTACGATAAGTGTGACCACATTACCCAACGCATAAACTAAAATGGTTAAAAGTCCAGTACAAACGCAATGATGACATTTGCATGGCTGTCCACAAAACCATTCAAGGTTATTATCCAAAGTGACTGTTTCCTCTTCCAACCCTAAGTAACACAGCTTGTGGCCAAACAAGTAGAAAAACATGTGGACCACTGATCCGACACCAACAATCGCACAATCTCAGAAACATTCGTAATTTGAATGCATTTAAAATCAAAGCTAAAATATAATCCAAATTATCATTGGCATCATGTTTCTACATATAAGATGAAGCCCGACTTAAATGTAGTACCGCTTGTTTATGAAAAAAATCTAACAAATGAAATGAAGTATTTTGAATTTCTCTCTCTCTCTCTCTCTCTCTCTCTCTCTCTCTCTCTCTCTCTCTCTCTCTCTCTCTCTCTCTCTCTCTCTCTCTCTCTCTCTCTCTCTCTCTCTCTCTCTCTCTCTCTCTCTCTCTCTCTCTCTCCCTAACTCCTGTTTCCTCCCCTCCTTTCGTTCTCCAATTAAATTCCTAACATGCCGACTTTCATACACGTACTGCACACACACACACACGCACGCACGCACACGCGCACAGACAGACACAAAAATGCACAGACACACACATACGCACGTATACACAATAGCTCGTATTTACACGTAAACATACATCCTCAAAATATCATACACACACCTAAAATATCTCTAATGCAGGCAAGCGCGCACACATGAACATACACACACTCACTCACACGCACGCGCACGCAAATATATAAATACATACATACATATACATATACATATATATATATATATATATATATATATATATATATATATATATATACAGAAAAGAGAGAGAGAGAAAGAGAGATAGACAGGAGAGAGAGAAAGAAAGACAGAAGAGAGAGAGAGAGAGAGAGAAAGACAGAAGAGAGAGAGAGAGAAAAGCAGGAGAGAAAGACATGAGAGAAAGAGAGAAAGACAGGAGAGAGAGAGAGAAAGACAGGAGAGGGAGATAGAAAGAGAGAAAGAAAGAGAGAGAGAGAGAGAAAGAAAGAGAGGGAGGGAGAAAGAGAGAGAGAGAGAGAGAGAGAGAGAGAGAGAGAGAGAGAGAGAGAGAGAGAGAGAGAGAGAGAGAGAGGAAGAGAGAGAGGAAGAGAGA
>NC_091558.1:33391075-33393575 GCF_042767895.1 Penaeus vannamei | reverse complement strand
GCACACACAGGACCTCGGATGGATGCCGCCGAGATCCCAAGCAGGCGCCCTCCGTCTCCCCTCTCCCTTCCCCCTTCCCCCTCCCTCTACCACTCCCCCTACCCTACACCCTCCTCCCCTCCCTCCTTTCCTTATCCCCTTTCTTATCCCTCTCTCCGTCTTCCTCTTCCTCCCCACCCCTGTCCCTCTCCCCTATCACCCCCACCCCTCTCTCCCACCCCCTTCCTCCCCTCCCCTCCTCACTTCCCCTACCCCCCCCTCCCCCTGCTCTCTCCCGCAGATCGCGGCGTCACGGCAATTTACAAACAAAAGCTTAAAGGATCTACTCGATTTGAGGAGAACACAGTGCACGCAATTTTATCAATTTTCTTGTTTTTTGTTTGTTTATTTGTTTTGTTCTATTGTCAATGGCGAAAGGCCAATTGCTTACGAATTTAACAAGAAGACTCAAAATAGGAGTCTGTAAAAACTACAGAAATAAAAATCAAACGAATTAATGAACGCATCAATCCATGAACAATTAACCAGAAACAATAAACAAAAACAAAATATCAAAAACAACAAACAAACATATATAAACAATTCCTAGTTCTAACACAAAACACACACAAAAACACAAGATTTATCATTGAAAAATTACAATTAAAACATATACACATACAAATATTAGCAATAAACGATAAAATACACGCAATTGAACAGCGGACTAGGCCTATACAGCAACAAGGGCAGGCCAACCCCGATTCTTCCGCCGACCCCCCCCCCCCCTTTCTGAAATGTGAGGCCAGAGATGGAGGAGGAGGAGGAGGAGGAAGAGATGGGGGATGGGGGGAGGAAGAGGAGGGGGAGGAGGAAGAGATGGAATGGGAGGATGAAGACATGGAGGTAGAGGAGGAAGAGATAGAGGAGTAGGAGGACGAGGAAGAGATAGTGGAGGAGGAGGAAGAAGAGATGAAGGAGGGGGAGAGAGCGAAGATGAAGAGATGGAGGAGGGGGAGGAGCAAGAATGAAGAGATGGAGGAGGAGGAGGAGGATGAAGATGAAGAGATGGGGAGGAGGAGGGAGAGATGAAGGAGGGGGGGAGGATAGGAGGAGTAGGAGGAGAAGGAGTAGGAGGAGGAGGGGAGGAGGAAGAGGAGGAAGAGATGGAGGAAGAGGAGGGGTGGAGGGATGAAGAGAGAAGGGAGGAGGAGGAGGTAGAGATGAAGAAGGGGGAAGAAGATGAAGAAGAAGAAGAAGAAGAAGAAGAAGAAGAAGAAGAAGAAGAAGAAGAAGAAGAAGAAGAAGAAGAAGAAGAAGAAGAAAAAAAAAGAAGAAGAAGAAGAAAAAGAAAAAGAAAAAGAAAAAGAAAAAAAAAAAAAAAAAGAAAAAGAAAAAGAAAAAGAAAAAGAAGAAGAAGAAGAAGAAGAAGAAGAAGAAGAAGAGGAGGAGGAGGAGGAGGGGGAGGAAGCCGTAGGAAAGAGGAGATGGAGGAGGACAGGCGAAAAAATAGGTCAAGGAGCTGAACAATAAGGAGATAAACCTGCCGAGGAAAATACGTTCTTTCGCCTCTCCTCGTCCCCATACATCTTCTATTCCTATAATCTTTTTCTTTCTTGATTTCCTTCTCACTCTACTTCTCTCTTTTCTTTCTCTCTTCTCATTATTTATTTCACCCTCTGTCTATTTCTCTTTTTTTCTTTCTCTCCATTTCCTTCATTCTTTCTTTCTCCCTCTCTCCATTTCTCTTTCTTTTTCCTTTAACCTCTTTCTCATTCTTTCTCCTTTAATCTCTTTCTCTTTCCTTTAACCTCTTTCTCTTTCTTTTTTCTTTAATCTCTTTCTCTTTATTTTTCCTTTAATCTCCTCCTCTTTCTTTTTACTCGGTCTCTCTCTCTCTCGTACCCGTCTTTCTCTCCTCCTCCCTCTCCCTCTCCCTCTCCTCCTCCCTCTCCCTCTCCTCCTCCCTCTCCCTTTCCCTCTCCTCCTCCCTCTCCCTCTCCCTCTCCCTCTCCTCCTCCCTTTCCCTCTCCTTCTCCTCCTCCCTTTCCCTCTCCCTCTCCCTCTCCCTCTCTTCCTCCGTCTCTCCGGCGGCGACAACGAAAGGGTTTCCCGACGCGTGCGAGCGGCGGCGGCGGCGGACCGAGGCCTGGCCGTCGCCGGTGGTTTTAAAGGAGGCCGCAGGTGAGACTGTGTTGTTGTCACCCCCCCCCCTCTCCCTCCTTCCGCCCTCCCGTCTCCCCATCTCTCCCCTCTCCTCCCTTCCCTCCCCCCCTCTCCCTATGCAGCAAGTCCTCTCCAATATTGTGTATTGATTGCCTCGCTACCAACTGGTGTACGCCCTACTGAGGGAACCCCTCTCCCCTCCTCTACCTCTCCCCCCCCTCTTTCTCCTCCTCTCCTCCCCTTTAATTCCCTTCCCCCCTCCCCTCTCCCCCTTGCCTCTCTCTCTCTCTCTCTCTCTCTCTCTCTTTATCTCTCTCTTTCTTTATCTCTCTCTGTCTCTCTTTATCTCTCTCTC
>NC_091558.1:33376075-33383575 GCF_042767895.1 Penaeus vannamei | reverse complement strand
CTGCCTCTCCTTGCCCCTCCCTGCCCTTTTCCACCCGTCTCCTATTTCTCCTTTCCTCTCTCACCTTTCCTTTCCTCCTCTCTCACCCCCTCCGGTTTCTTCCCTCTCCCCCTCTCTGCCCCCTTCCTTCCCCTCCCTTCCCCTCCCCTATCGCACAGCAGCTGACGACAAGACGCCGGTCAGTTGCATAATGGCCGGTGATTATTCATTCATCAGGCCGGCGACATCACAACACGAGCCTGAGTGAGATACAAATGCTCCCTATTTCGACGCCGGCTTCGTCTTCGTCTTCGTCGCCGTTATCATCGTCATCACCATTGCCATTCATCGCCATCATTGTCATCACTATCCCCGTTCGTCATCGTTATCACCATCATCACCATCGTCATATCACCAGCTGCAGCAACACCACCCTTCGTCATTTCTTTGGTTTCACTGATTAATATCACCATCAACAGAGTCCCCGGTAATACCAGCATCACCAACAACCCAACGCATTCATCACCATCACGACCATCACCCCGAATACACCCTCACCACCATCATAAACCACCACTCATCACATCACGACCAATCAGATAAAACAGTCAACATGCCCCTTCGTCTCCTCCCCCCCCTCTCCTGCCCCTACCCCTTACATGGACACAGACGCCAATGCCATCACTAGAGACCCCCCCCCCCATCTCTCCTTGGAAGAAAGAGGTCATTAGCATCTTCAAGAGTTCGATAAGATACCAAGTTACAACGCAACGAGTGAACAAGGAAGGAAGGAAGGAAGGAAGGAAGGGAGGAAAGAAGTACAAACGGTGGACAAGGAAGGAAGGAAAGGAGGAGGGAGGGAGGAAGGAAGGAAGGAAGGAAGGAAGGAAGGAAGGAAGGAAGGAAGGAAGGAAGGAAGGAAGGAAGAAAGAAAGGAAGGAAGAGGGCGGGAGGTAGGGAACGAGGAGGAGAGAGGATGCAAAGAACGAAGGGAAGGAAGGTTGAAAGTGAGGAAGGGAAGATGAGAGGAAGAAAATGAGGGAGGGAAGAAGGGAAGATGAGAGAGAGCGAAAGCGAGAGAGAGAGAGAGAGAGAGAGAGAGAGAGAGAGAGAGAGAGAGAGAGAGAGAGAGAGAGAGAGAGAGAGAGAGAGAGAGAGAGAGAGAGAGAGAGAGAGAGAGAGAGAGGGGGGGTAGAAGGAAAGAGAAATGAGAAAAGTGAAAAGATAAAAAAAGTCATTGGAGAAGAGAAAAGAATAAGAGAAAGGAATAGCTGCGAGAGGAATAGAAGAGAAACAAGAGACAAATAGAAAAGAGAAGAGAACGGAGGTGACGAAGCGAGAAAGAAAAAAAAGAATAGAAGTGAAGATAAGAGAAAGGAATACGAAATGAGAAGAGAAGAGAAAAAGACGAGACGATAATAGAAGAGAGAAACTGAATGGCCACTAAGGGTGCCAGGGGCCGGGGCCGGGGCAGGGGCGGGCAGGGGCGGGCAGGGGCGGGCAGGGGCGGGCAGGGGCGGAGCAGAGGTGTGTGGGAGCCCGGCCAAGTCGGCTCACCTGACATACCATAGTACCTTTCACCCTCTGTCAGGTAGGCAAGGCGCGCGAGGCCTCTCTCTTTTTTTATGTGCGTGTGCATGCATGTGTGCGTGTGCGCGCGCGTGTGTGTATGTGACTGAGGGCGTTAGACTCCATTGCCTTTTTGTGGGCAATAAGCGTGTGTGTGCATATGAGTGTGATTATCCGTATTCATATGTGCGTCTGTGTGCGTATGAGTGTGCTTGCGCATGTAAGCCAGAGTCCCCTGTGAGCACGTAAGTCAGTGCCCCCCCCCCCAGCCAGTGTGCATGTAAGCCTGTGTAAGCGTCGCTTCCATTTCAAAATAAATGACCTTCAACCATTCACAGGCCGCCCACGTCACGTGAATAAACATCGGTCCGCGGCCAAAAGGGGCTCCCTGACACTGAACAGACAAAGCCAAGTCAAGAAGGAAGACGCCGCGAAGGAATTCACAGCAAAAAGCGCGAATAACGTCATTAATGCAGGAGTTGCAGGGTGACGCAACTGCATGACCGCTGCCTGGTATCTTATTACACTGTCAGACCAATCAGCAAGTTAAGGCTGTCACTGTGATCATTGATACCTGCTAGTATGACTATCCTAACAATAGTAATGACAAGTAGTTTAGTAACAATGGCAACATCACCAGCAACAACAAATATCAATATCATTGACATGGTCATTATCAAAATAACTATCATTACTATCATTACTGACATTATCGTAAATACTAAAGCAGAAGTAGTAGCAGTAATTATAACAAAGTCAATAATAATAATCATAGTAGTAGCAGCAGTAGTAGTAGTAACAACAACAACAATAATAATAATAATAACAAAAAAATATCAATAATAATCATGAGGAAAAACAACAACAACAACAATAAATGATGATAGGCTAATATAAAAAAAGATGATAATAATAACGATAATTATGATAATAAAATAATGATTTTTATATCAATGACAACAATAAAACTATCATGATAATAATTGATGACAAAGATAATCATGATAATAATAAATATAATTATAATAATAAATAAATAATCACAATAGCAGCAACAAAATATTAGAAAACATATAAAAGCAATAATATATAACAAAATATATAACAAAAGCAATAATCACACCATTACCTAACCACCAAAGGCGTAAACACGCAAAGCAAATAAATACGAAAACACACGCAAAAGAGAGAGAACGCCAACGACGGTAGATAAAAAAAATGGCGCACGAAAACCAAGGCTAAAAATAAACCGAAAACCTTTCCACAAGTTACGGATTCATCTCGGGAGCCCCGGTGGCCGAAGCCCATGGGGTGGGGAGGGGAAGGGCAAAGGGGAGGGAAGGGCATAGGGGAGGGGAAGGGCATAGGGGATAGGGGAAAAGAGGAGGGGAAGGGAAGGGAAAAGAGGAGGGGAGGAAAGGAGGGAGGGAAGGGAAGAGAGAGTGGATGGAAAGGGAGGAGGAAAGAGAGAGGATGGGAGGGATGGATGGAGGGAAGGGAGGGGAGGATGGGATGGAGGAGGGAGGGAAGAAGGGGGAAGGGAGAGAGCGGTTTTGAGGGAGAGAGGGGAGGAGGGAGAGGATGGAAAGTAGGAGGGAGGAAAGGGAAAGAGGATGGGAGGTAGAGAGGGAGAGAATGGATGGATGGGGGAGGTGAAGGGAAGGAGGGAAAGGAAGGGGAGAGGAAAGGAAAGGAAGGAGACTAGGAGGCAGCGAGAGAGGGAAGAGGAGCGAAGAAGGGTGGAAGGAAAGAGTGATAGGGGGAGGAAAAGGATGGTAGGTGAAAAGGAGGGAAGAAGAGAGGTGAAAAGGAGAAGAGATGATTGAGAGAGGAAGGGGTGGGGAGGATAGGGACAGAAAGTGAAGGGAGGGAAGAGGAAGAATTGGTGACAAAAATGGAGGAAATGAGATGATGGGGAGGAAAGGAGAGAAGAAGGAAGGGGTGGAGGAATGAAGAGACCAAGAGGAGGAAGGGATAGGGCAGAGGGCAAGAGGAGGGAGGGAGGGGGCACTGGGCGAGGGGAGGGGGGAGGGGCCAGAGGGCAAGCGGGAGGGAGGGGCAGAGGGCAAGGGGGGAGGGAGGGGGCAGAGGGCAAGTGGAGGGAGGGAGGGGCCAGAGGGAGGGGAGGGCGTCCAATAATGGCGCGAATGGCACCTTCCTGTCATCTCAAGTTTCCTCATTTCTTCTGCCTCTCCTTCCAGTCTCTCCACTTTCTTCCTTCCCTTGTTTCGCTCGGTTTTCCTTCTCGGTCTCTTCCTCTTTACAGCTTTCGCTATTCTCCCTTTCCACCTATGTGTCTGTGTCTTGTCTGTCTGTCTGTCTCTGTCATCTGTCTGTCTCTGTCTATTTGCCTCTATCTCTGCCTGTCTATCTATACCCATGTTTGTGTGTCTCTGTGTCTGTCTGTCTGTCCAAACATATCTCTGTCCCTATGCATGTCTGTGTGTCTGTCTGCTTGCTTCCTCCTCCTTCCATTCCCTCTCCCTTCTCCCCCTTTCTCCTTTCTCCATGCCACCCTCTATCCCCGCCTCTTTCTCCATCTTCC
Source organism: Penaeus vannamei (assembly GCF_042767895.1). Classification (NCBI taxonomy): domain Eukaryota; kingdom Metazoa; phylum Arthropoda; class Malacostraca; order Decapoda; family Penaeidae; genus Penaeus; species Penaeus vannamei. The sequence continues at coordinate 33,379,482 of NC_091558.1, read as the reverse complement.
TCGTTTCCCCTCCGCCTTTCGTTCATAGTCTGTCCTTCCCTCTTCTCCCGCTCCTTCTCTTTCCATCCTCCCCCGTTATCATCCCTCCACTACCCTCATCTTCCAAGTCTCTCTCTTCCTTCTCCCCCTCACCGTTTTCTATCCACCCACTCTCCTATCTTTCCCCTTCCTTCCTTTATTTCCTTACTCCCTGCTTCCTTTCCTTCCTTCTCTTCCACCCTCCCTCCCACACACCCCTCCCCTCTCTCCCCAGACCCCCCATGGCACTCCAACTTCCGAGTGGGGCTCCGATGGCTATTAAAACGACCGATAACCCCGGCACCCCCCCCCCCCCCCCGCCTCTCACGCCCCGCCGTCGGGGGTAAAGACTTCTGAGAACGACCTTTTTTTGCCACGGTGTTATGTTTCCCCGAGATATTGCCGCTGCTCTCGTGGAAATAGGCCTGCTGTTAAATGCTGCATGTAAAATCATACAGAAACAATACATAAAAGCTTGCAAATGCGTATGTGAGAATACATATATAATGTATGTATGTATGTATGTATACATGTATGTATGGATTTTGTGTGTGTGTGTATGTGTGTGTGTGTGTATGTGTGTGTGTGTGTGTGTGTGTGTGTGTGTGTGTGTGTGTGTGTGTGTGTGTGTGTGTGTGTGTGTGTGTGTGTGTGTGTGTGTGTGTGTGTGTGTGTGTGTGTGTGTGCGTGCGTGCATGTGTGCGTGCGTGCATGTGCGCGCGCGCGCGCGCGCTGGTGCTTCTAATATTTACCACTATTCTTATTGTCACTAATATCGCTTCTAAGAGCCCAGTCTAATGTTTGTTTTATACACAGGCTACTTAATCTAATGGTATCATATCGTCTTATATACTATTCTAAACACAGCCCACATAATTTTCCACGTTCACATAAGCAGACGAGAGACGGTCGTTGCATCAGTAATTTGCTTCCGACTCGACTCCCGATCCCCGACGCGAGCTTTACCCAGTCCAGAACCTCACTCAGGGACTCACACGCTGTATTCACGTGACGACTGTTCGTCCCCCGAGCACCCGACTTCACTTTCCCGGCATGACAATATCCCGCCGGTCACCTCAGCTGTAACATCTAGTCCCCCGCCGGTCACCATCAGCTGTAACACCTGCAGACGATAACAGAGAAGCAGCACATCACCTGCGATAACCCTTCCGTTGCACCACCACGACACTCGACCAAGTTCTAAGGTAGAAGAAAAATTGGGCGCGAGAGAGAAGTCTCGCGAGAAAGAAGAAGAAGCAGCGCGACAGAGATCGAGCGAGATTAGCAATCGGCGCTCGGCCATCCTTCGGCGGCGGAAGCGCAGGCGGCAATTGGCGCGGACGGCGGCGCTCAGAGGCGGGCCAAGACGGCGCGATATTCTTCAAGTCTCTCGCGGAATTACTTGGGTAAACCTCCGCGTGTCGTTCACATACCGCAGGGGATTACCAGCTAAGGAGGCGAGACAAGTCGCCCGCTAACGACCTGACAAATTAATTAGGAGCAGAAGGAAGGACACACACACACACACACGCGCGCGGGCGCACACAGAGCCAATACACTCACCCGTCCACTCACACACATACAGACACACACACACACACATAAATACTGATTAATCAACATCATTAATCACAAACACAGACGTACAAAACCACACACAGAATAACTTACATCAATTACCACAATTTTTTTCCCTTCATCACCATTACCACCCTTCTATTTATTCACTCTTTCATTTATACCTCCCTATACCTCTTTCCCCTTGTCTTTCCCTTCCATTTCCCCATTCTCCCTTTCACCTCCTTTCTTCCCTTTTCCCTCTCCTCCACCTTCCTTCCCCCCCCCCCCATCGTCCCATTCCTCTCCCTTTCTAAGCCCGGAAATGCCTGGCGAAAGTACCTAGCGCATCGAAGCGGGACCTCGTCAGTCAGTCCGGTCAACCAGCCTTTAAAACGCGACGACTCCGAACCGGTGGCGGGTTCCCAGTTACCGCTTGCGGATTACCAGTTACCGGTCACCAGCTACCGGTTGCGGGTTACCAGTTGCCGGTTGCGGGTTACCAGTTACCGGTCACCAGCTACCGGTTGCGGGTTACTAGTTACCGGTCACCAGCTACCGGTTGCGGGTTACCAGTTATCGGTCACCAGCTACCGGTTGCGGGTTACCAGTTGCCGGTTGCGGATTACCAGTTACCGGTCACCAGCTACCGGTTGCGGGTTACCAGTTGCCGGTTGCGGATTACCAGTTACCGGTCACCAGCTACCGGTTGCGGGTTACCAGTTGCCGGTTGCGGATTACCAGTTACCGGTCACCAGCTACCGGTTGCGGGTTACCAGTTGCCGGTTGCGGGTTACCAGTTGCCGGTTGCGGGTTACCAGTTGCCGGTTGCGGGTTACCAGTTGCCGGTTGCGGGTTCCCATTTTCCAGTTGGTTGTTCCCAATTATTGGTTGGGGGTTACCAAATATTAATCGCGGGTTACCAGCCTGATGATAATGGCGATGGCAATCACAACCAAACAAAAATAACAATAGCAATGAAGAAGTGGATAATGATGGTGGTGAATGCTATTACCATTGATTCATTTCTGATATTGACAGACGATGATCCAGGACACAGACAGCCAGAGAGAGAGAGGAGATAGAGAGGACGAGAGAGAGAGAGAGAGAGAGAGAGAGAGAGAGAGAGAGAGAGAGAAGGAAATAAAAATAGGCCAATTTCCTGTTGCTATTTACGAGCGAATACTTTCCCGATGAGACGTTAAATAAGAAAAAATAAACACCATTCTCCTCCTTCCCCTCTCTTCTCTCTACTTTCCTTCCTCTCCCCTCTTCGGTGATAATAGTGATGGTGATGATGACTGATGCGTAATGATGATGGTGATTATGAGGATGGTGATGATAGTGATGATGATTGTGTTGGTAATGATGGTTAACAATTGATGACTAATACTGATGCTGCTGTTGGTGATGGTGATGGTGGTGATGATGGTGGTGATGATGATGATGATGATGATGGTGATAATGATAATGATAATAATGATGATTACGGTGATAATGATAACGATGAGGAGAAGAGCCATGACGACGATGAGAAAGGTAATGCCGACGATGATAGTTGATCGTAACGACAACGATAACATAAAAATAATAATAATAATGATAGAAAAATCACCTTACAGGTAAACCAGTAAACGAATAACCCAACCATCGTAACTAACCGGCAACAAACAACAAACAAAAGAGTAAACAAAGGCAAACCAACATTCAGCCAAGACAAACAAACACGCCGATCTTCCCAAGGCCTACCGCCGCGGTCAGGATAACAAATAATTAACGATTATACACAGAAAACGCAATAAATTCCAATTAGCTTGTCTGTCTCTGCTATT
>NC_091558.1:33363575-33373575 GCF_042767895.1 Penaeus vannamei | reverse complement strand
GGGAGCGTAAGAGGGAGAGGGAAGGAGGAGGAGGAGAAAAAGAGAGAGAGGGAGAGAGAGAGAGAGAGAGAGAGAGAGAGAGAGAGAGAGAGAGAGAGAGAGAGAGAGAGAGAGAGAGAGAGAGAGAGAGAGAGAGAGAGAGAGAGAGAGAGAGAGAGAGAGAGTGTGTGAAAGAGTGAGAGAGAGAGGAAAAGGGAAAGAGGAAAAGGGAAAGAGGAAAAGGGAAAGAGAAGAGAAAAGAAGAGAAGACAGAGGAGAGAGAGAGAAGAAAGAGGAGAGAGAGAAGAGAGAAGAGAGAAGAGGGAGAAGAGAAGAGAAAGAGAGAAAGAGAGGAGAAAAGAGAGAATATCACAATAACCAAAAGTCGGTCCATCACCATCACGCGCACCACTATATATAGTTGGGCGCTCATCCGGTGCGTCCTGGTGACCAGCGGGCGTGAACGATCAGGGGGCAACGGAGGGAGGGAGGGAGGGAGGGAGGGAAGAAGGGTAGAGGAGAAAGAAGGGATGGAGGGAGGGAAGAGAAGAAGGGTAGAGGAGAAAGAAGGGATGGAGGGAGGGAAGAAAAGAAGGGAAGAGGAGAAAGGAGGGATGTGTGACAAGAAAGGAGGGAGAAAAGAGCTGTGCGAGAAGGGAAGAGGGGAAGCAGGGAGGGAGGAAGAAGGGATGAAGGAAGAAAAAAAGGAAGAGAGGGAGGGAAAGAGCAAGAGAATGAGAGAGAGAGAGAGAGAGAGAGAGAGAGAGAGAGAGAGAGAGAGAATGAAAGATAGAAAGAGAGAGAGAGAGAGAGAGAGAGAGAGAGAGAGAGAAAGGAGACAGAGAGAAAGGAGAGACAGAGAGAAAGGAGAGAGAGAGAGAGAGAGAGAGAGAGTAAAGGGAGAGAAAGGAGAGAGAGAGAAAGGAGAGATAGAAGAAGAGAGAGGAGAGAAAGGAGAGAGAGAAGGAGAGAGAGAAAGAGAGAGAGAGAGGAGCAAGGAAAGAAGGAAGGAAGGAAAACAGGGAGAGGGAAAGAAGAGAAGAGAAGAAATGGGTAGAAGATACGAAGAAGAAAAGGAGAGAAAGGGAAGGAGGGAGAACGAAGTGATGAAGAACACACATGATATTACTTCACTCGAATGGAAATAATCGCCAGGCCAAAATATGGTGCAGCTATCGTCGGACAGAACCCGGAAACCATCGCCGCAGACCCGATCTTTCTAGAAGACCACCGTAGACTGAAGACCACGTGTTACCCCCCACCCCATCCCTCCCCTCCCCCCCACACGCACTTTGCAATACCCCTTCCGATGCTCCCTTAATCTTGGCATCTGCTCGATTCCTTCTTCCCCGTTCTTCCGTTCTCGCTTTCCTCTCCTTTCTGTTTTTTTTTTTTCTTCGCACCCTCTCCTTTTCCTTTTCATCTCCTTTCCTTTCTTACCCCCTTTCCTTGTCTCCACATTTCCTCTTCTTTGCTTTCCACTTCCATTCTCTCCCTCTTCTTCCATATTCTTCACCCTATCCCTCCTCCTTCGTCTTCCCTATTCTTTCCACTCCCTTTTCTTGTCTCCCTGCATTTTCCTTCCCTTTCCTCTCTCTCCCTTCTCATCCCACATCCTCGACACGCCTCTTCAAAAACCCTCACATTTTTTTCTCTCACTCACCCTCTTCCTACTCCCATCTTTCCCTTTTCATCGCCAAATCCCCTTCCTTCTCCCCCTCCCCCATAACAAGCCTCTCCCCCCAACCCTTAACCATCCCCCACTCCACACCCTTACCCTCTTCCCCTCCCACCTCCACCCCACTCCTACACACACCCATAACCTCCCCTTCCCCTATCCCCCAATCCTCCCCTCCCCACCCACACCCCCTACCCATCCACCTTTACCCACACCCCACCCTAACCCCCTCCTGTCCATCCTCACCCTTTATCCTCCCCCTCCACACCCACCCACACCCCCATCCCCCTTCCCCTCCACCCACCCAACCCATCCCCCACCCCCCACCCCCACCACCATCCCCCCTGTCCCCTTCCGCCCCCTGCCCTGTAACCACCCCCACCCCCACCCCTGAGCCAAATTATCACGCGCCGCCGATACATCAGAGGCTCTCCATGACTCGACCATTACCAGCCCCGAGAGCAGCGGAGGAGTAGAGGCGGCCGATAATAGGGGGAGATAAGGTGGAAAGAGGTGATGACAAAGGGAAGAGGAGGTAGAGTAGGAGAAGGGGGAGAGAGGGAGAGAGGGAGAGAGATGGATGGATGGATGGATGGATGGATGGATGGAGTGAGGAGGGTGAGGGGAGGAGGGAGGAGAGGGAGGAGAGGAGGGGAGGGAGAGAGAGAGAGAGAGAGAGAGAGAGGGAGAGGAGGGAGGGAGGAGGAGGAGGGAGGGAGGAGGGAGGGGGAGGGAGGAGGGAGGGAGGGAGGGAGGAGGGAGGAGAGGGGAGGGGAGGGAGAGGGAGGAGAGATGATGCAGAAGAAGAGGAAAAAGAGGAAGGAGGAAGACGATGCATAATACTGATAGGTAGTAGTTCGAGAATAAGCACAAAAGAAAGAAGGTAGAAAAGAAGACAAAAGGGTGAAAGGAAAATGATGAAAGAAAGAAAAGACGAAAATAGGAAGGGGGGCCACTGGGGGGGGGGCAGGGCGGCAAAGGTCCATACTTCCGGCGATCAATCAAATATGTTAATAATAACTTTGAGCGCGTGTACGCACTGCTTGTCTGGGAGCACGAGGACATACCTTACCCCCACTTCGTACTTATTCCCCTCTCTCTCCCTTTCCCTTTTCATATCTCCCTCTCTCTCTCTCTCTCTCTCTCTCTCTCTCTATCTCTCTCTCTCTCTCTCTCTCTCCCCCTCTCTCTCTCTCTCTCTCTCTCGCTCTCTCTCTCTCTCTCTCTCCCTTTTTTCTATCTCTCTCTCTCTCCCCCTTTTTCGTCTCTCTCTCTCTCGCTTTCCGTTTTTTCATCTCTCTTCTCACTCTCTCTCCTCTTCCCCCAAGGTTCCCTTTTTTCATCTATGTCTCTCCTTCTCTTTCCCCCCTTCGCTTTCCATCTCTCTTCTTCATCCCTTTCTCTCTCTCTCTTCCTCTCTCTCTCTCATCTATCTCTCTCTCTCTCTCTCTCTTTTCTCTCTCTCTCTCCTCTCTCTCTCTCTCTTATCTCTCTCTCTCTCTCTCTCCTTTTTCCCTCTCATCTCTCTCTCTCTCTCTCATTTTTCCCTCTCATCTCTCTCTCTCTCTCTCATTTTTCCCTCTTCCCTTTCTCTATCTTTCTCTCTCACTCTCTCTCTCTCTCTCACTTCGCTTTCCTGGTTTTTCATCCCTTCTCTCTCTCTCCTTCTCTCTCTCTCCTCACTTCTCCTTCCTTCCTTTCTCCCTTCCTCCCTCTCCTTCCTCTTTCCTCCTTCTCCCTCTCCTTCTCCTTTCTCTCTCCTCTCCTTCTCCTTCTCCCTCCTCTCTTCTCCCTCTCCTTCTCCCTCTCCCACTCTTTCTCTTCTCCCTCTCCCCTCTCCCTTTCATCTCTCTCTCCTTCCTTTCCTATTTCATCCCACTCCCTCCCTTTCCCTTTCCCTATTTCATCCCACTCCCTCCCTTTCCCTTTCCCCTTTCATCTCTCTCTCTCTCCCTTTCCCTTTTTCATCTCTCTCTCTCCCTTTCCCTTTACCTTTTTCATCTACCTCTCTCCCTTTCCCTTTCTTTCCCTAACCTCTAATCCTCCTTTCACCTCCACCTTCACCTTGCGATTGCTTCCCAATTTCCCTTCTGTTGCAAGCTCTTCACCGAGTTTCACGCCGCCCACACTTGATCCAACGGAGGAGTCACTTACGCCCACGTTTTCGCTTACTCTGATCTTAGGTTTTCCTTTTACATTTTTCTTTTCTTTCTCTCTCTCTCTCTCCCTCTCTCCCTCCCTCCCTCTCTCCCTCTCGCTCCCTAACTCTCTCTCTCCCTCTCGCTCCCTAACTCTCTCTCTCCCTCTCGCTCCCTAACTCTCTCTCTCCCTCTCGCTCCCTAACTCTCTCTCTCCCTCTCGCTCCCTAACTCTCTCTCTTCCTCTCTCTCTCTCTCCACTCTCTGGCTCCACCAACTCTCCCCTTCTCTCTCCTCTCTCCCCTCCTCCTCTCTCTCCCTCTCTAGCTCCCTAACTCTCTCTCCTCTTAGCTCCCTAACTCTCTCTCTCCCACTCTCTCTCTCTCCCTCTCGCTCCCTAACTCTCTCTCTCTCTCTCCCTCTCCCCCCCTCTCTCTCTCCCTCTTCCTCTCCCTCTCCCTCTCCCACTCTCCCCTCCCTCCTTCTTTAATCAACTAGAATAAACCAATGCAAGTGCAGCTGCAACGTTTCCAACTTCCCCGTCAAGTAACATTTCGGAAAGACTTTGCAAATTTCAATGACACTTGACAACTTGGCAACAGGGAACATATATTAAAACAGAGAATTAATTCTTACGATCTCTCAGTTTATAGGCGTTTTCGTGATCTAAAAAATATAAAGAAAGTAAAAAAATCTATATCGAAAAACATTTCCTAGTTTTTTTATCGTTTCGTACTTCATCCTCCTTTTCCTTTTATCTTTTATCACTATTGTTAATATCATTATCATTATTATTATTACTGTTATCATTATCATTATTATTATTACTGTTATCATTATCATTATTATTATTACTGTTATCATTATCATTATCATTATTATTACTGTTATCATTATCATTATCATCAACCTCCTTCTTTGCTTCTAAATAAAGGCAGATTGTCACGCCATGACCACAAAACGTTTTACTTAGGATCCTTTCCCGCAACATAATAAAAAATCAATCCCTCAAGACACACGAAACTGACAAAAACAACGACGTAATAACGTCAACAATAATTCAAATCTCAATAACAGCAGCAATGCCCAAAACAATAGCATCAGTGTCAACGGCAGTAATCCACACTGAGAAAAAAATAAACAACAGAATAACCAATTTTGAAGTTCCAAGCGACGAGAACACGTCGCGCTGACCCCCACCCTGAGCCCCAGGCCCCCAGACCCCGAAGTCCAGTGCCAGGGCAGTTCCCAAACGCCCAGCCGGGTACCGCCCTGGCCCCGAGAGGCCCCGACGGCAGCGGCTCCAAACAACCCAACGGGGAGTCAACTACCACTAATGGGTTCGTAGACTCCCCCTCCCCTGACCCCTTCCCCTCTACTGTTCTTATCCTCATTCTCTTTCCTCTTTATCATGCCTTTCGGCCACTTCCCTTTTCCAACTTTTCACCTTCCTACTTCCTTTTCCCTCGTGTCTCCTCTCCTCCTTCCGCATTTCCCTTCTTCCTTTTCTCTCTTCATTTTCTCCTGCTCCAATCATCTGTTCTCCCTTCGTGTTCTCTTCATCGTGTCTTCCTCTCTTCACCATACCATTCTACTCTCATCAACCTCTCTCCTTCCCCTTTCCTTTGTTCTCCTCTCTTTTTCCCCTGCCCCTTTACACCTATCCCCCTTCCCTTCTCTTCCTCATCCTTCTCCTGTCTAATTCCTCAGCTTTCCCCCTTTCCCCTTCCATTCTCTCTCCACTTCTTATATTTACCCTCGTTTCTCCTTCTCCCCAGATTTCCCCTTCCTCCGTCCTCCGATTCTCTTAACTCTCACCAACACTTCAGTTTCCCTCCTTCCTCACTTTCCTCCTCCCTCCACTCTCCTTCCCTTCTCCATTTCCCTTTCCACCCCTCTTCTCCTCCCATCCCTTTTTCCTTCCTTCTTCCTTCCCCTCATCTCCTTTCTTCCCTTTCCTTCCTTCTCCTTCTCCTCCCCATGTCCCCTTTTTCCCTTCCCTTCTCCTTCCCCTTCCCATCTCCCCTTTTCTCCCCCTTCCCTTCTCCTTCCCCTGCCCTAACTACCCCTTTTCCCCTACCCATCTCCCCCCCCCCTTCCCTCTCCGGCCAGTACCCCACCCGCCTGGCGCCATCCAAGACCAGACAGACCTCGACGCGTTCCTCCACTCGGCCTAGGGTCGAGGATCTCTCGCTTTTCTTCCTTTATTTTCTCTCGACATTTTAACAACTCAGTCTGTCTAATTATGTGTGATATAGGCTGGTAGGTATACATATATATAACTACCTTTTTGTCTATCTCCCTCTATTTCTCTACTACCTATCCATCTATTTATTCGTCAATGTATAAAAAGGTATGAATGAGAAATGAATGAATGTTCGCAATGAATACGGTTCTACCTATCTATCTTCAATTTATTGTATCCGTTCTATATATCACTATCTGTATGAACGCGTTTACCCAACATTCTCTTCTCTCCACATCAACTTTTGGTCATGTTGCTGGAGGAGAGAGAGGCGGGAGAGGAGTCGGGAGAGGAGTCGGGAGAGGAGTCGGGAAGAGTCGGGAGAGGAGTCGGGAGAGGAGTCGGGAGAGGAGTCGGGAGAGGAGTCGGGAGGAGTCGGGAGAGGAGTCGGAAGAGGAGACAAGCGAGTCGGAACCGGAAGAGTAGAAAGACTTCGGCGAGGAGAGAGAACAGACGGAAAGATCGGACGAGTTGGAAGAGGAGCCAAAAGAGCAGGAAACGGAAGAGTAGAAAGACTTCGACGAGGAGAGAGAACAGACGGAAAGATCGGACGAGTCGGAAAAAGAATCGAACGCGTCCGAGGAGGAGCCAGACAAATCGGAGAAGGCGTTGGGAGAGTCGAGGGATTCGCAAAAGGGCATCGACAGAGGAGCTGCAAGACGCGAGAGAGTCGGGAAAGGAGTCAGTCGGAAGAGGAACTGCAAGAGTCGAAAGAGAGAAAATTCGCTCTTATCCGAACAGTGGCACTCCGGTTATCTCAGGGCGACAGCCGCTGATGGAACATTCGGAAGAGCAGGGGAGAGGCGGAGGAAGAGAAAGGGAGGGAAAGAAAGAGAACGGGAAGAGACGAAGAGGAAAGGACGACGGTGAAGTGGAGAGAACAGATGGAAGAGGAAAAGGATCGAGGACGGAGGTAGAAGAGAAGAAAGACGAAGACAACGAAAGAATTATGACGAGAGAGGGGGAAATCGAGATGAAAGCAAAGAAGACGGACGAGGGGACACAGACAAGAAAAAGGAAAGAAAAAACGGAAGAGAGAGGGGAAGAGAAGATCTAACGCGGAAAAGGAGAGATGATGATAGGAAAGACGGGGAGACGGAGAGCCGAAAGGAGGGGAGTGAGGGGAAGGAACGGGAAGAGAAGAGAGGGGGAGAAGGGGAGGGAAGAAGAGAAGAAGGAAGTAAGAGAGAGGGAGAGGGGGGAGGGAGGAGGGAGGAGGAGGAGAGGTAGAGGAAGAGGAGAGAGGGAGAGGGAGGGAGGAAGAGGAAGAGAGGAGAGAGGAGGGAGAGGGAGGGAGAGGAGGAAGGAGAGGGAGAGGGAGGGAGGAAAGGAGGAGGAAGGAGGCAAGGGGGAGGGGAGGGAGGAGGAGCAGGAGGCGGGGGGGGGGGGGGCAGAAGGAGGGTAGAGGGTCACCGGTGCACCCCCTCGCAGCCGCAGATGGTTGCTGACTTGTTATACATTACCGGACGAACCCACGCTGACGTTTTCCCAAGGGTCGCTTACCTGAGGAAGGAGAAATGACACATTAAAAAAAGAATCACATGACTGAGCACGTTGCAAATACACAAAACGTACTTACAGCCCTTTGTTTTAAAATGTGCAACCTACACACAATTCTCTAAAAAACACATACCAAACTTGACATATATAAAAATGAATGATGTAAAAAAATATCTAAATAATTGAAAATAAACGAGAAAAAGAAGGGAAAAATACGAGGCAGAGAAGACCAAAGTAGGTGAGGACGTGGGCCGAGTGTGGGCGGCTTAGGACCACAAGAGAAGAACTTGCACGGGAAGGAAGAAAGAGGAAACACGTGGGAGAAGAAACAGCAGGAGGAGGAGGAGGAGGAGGAGGTAGGGAGGAAAGAAGAGAAGAAAGGGAGAATCTTGTAAAGAGAGCAAGAAGGGAGGTGGAAAGAAGAGATCAGACGTAAGAGGACCAAGAGGGAGAGGAAGAGAGGGAGAAATGAAGATGTCGAGATAAGGAAATCTGAAAAAGCAGTGAAAGCATATTGAAGCGGAAGCACATGGGTTCCCCAACGAAAAGTGAACAAGGACAAGATTCATCCCATTGTCTGTCCCAGTCCCCGTCCGTCCGTCCGTCCAAATCAATCGTAGGGCAGAGGCAGACAACCGAGTTGAAGTTGACACCCAAGTCGACGCCGTCAACCAAACGGCCCAGAAAGCCACTCGAGCTCCCCTGATCCCCTCCCTCCCTTCCCCTCTCCCTAGTCCTCCTATTTCTTCCTTCCCTGCCTTCCCTCCCCACTCCGGCCCCCTCAGTCCTCCCCATTGCCCTCCTACTTCCCCCCTCCCTTTCCTTTCCCTCCAATCTCTTTCTTCTGTCACCACCTTCCACTGCTCTCCACTTTATTTACCCTAGCACCGTCTCCTCCCTCGTCTTTTCTTTCTTCCTTCACTTCGAAGAACTATCCCTTCCTTCTCCTCCCACCTCCACTGTTCCCCTCCACTTTCCTTCCCCCCTCCAATCTCTTCTCCCACCCCCTTTCTCCCCAACACCATGAACTAGCCATCTCTACTCTTTCCATCCACAAGTCCTCTCAACCCTCCATCAACTCTCACTCCTCTCCCCGCCTCCTACGCCCCTAAAAAAACAATTTCCCTATTGTTGATCCCATGATTTTACGTTTTATAAGCCACTCGTTTCTTTGTTCTTGTTAGTGCCATGGCCGTAATAATCGTTATCCTTATAGAAACTATAATTAATCTCTCTCTCTCTCTCTCTCTCTCGCTCTCTCTCTCTTTCTTTTATCTCTCTCTCTCTCCAATCACTTCTTTATTTGTCATTTTATTGTTTTCTTTATTTATGATTTATGTTTATTTAATAAGTAAAAATTCTCACTCAAAGGCATATCGCGAGCGTAATTAACTCAATACATCCGAAAGAAAGCAAGTAGAAGAGTGGATGATGATGATGATGATGATGATGATGATGATGATGATGATGATGATGATGGTGATGATGATGATGATGGTGGTAATGATGGATTATGATGTATGAGAAGAGAGGGTTTAGGATGAATAGGAAGAAAAGAAAAGAAAGGAGAGGAATGACCAGGAGGCAGAGATATCGAGACCCATTAATTTTGCCCCGAACACCCCCAGCTGATATTCTCGAAGGAAGAAAGGTCCAGGTAAAGAAAAAAAAGAAAAAGAAAAAAAAATGCTGAGAAAAAAACCCGGCATCCAGCCCCCTTCGTCTCGCCGTATCTTCTTCCTTCCCTCACCTCCCCTTCCCCTCCCCTTCCCTTCCCTCCCACACCCCAGCCCTAACCTCCACGCGAGGATACAAAGGGGAGGGAGGGGGGGAGAGGGAGGGGAGGCCGAACGGGGGGATAGAGAAGGATAACACCCGACCTTGGCAGGGTCGCAGGGTCCGATGCCTTTCTCCCCTGCCCTTAATCTCCCTCCCTCTCCTGCTTCTCCCTCCACTCCTCTCATCTCTGCACTTTCGCTTCCACCCCCTCATCTCCCAGCCTTCTCCCTCCTCTTCTTTTACCACCGATCCTCATTCTCCCTTCCCTCTCCCTCACTCCTCCCATCAATCTCAATGTCCTCCCCTTCCTTCCCCTCCTCCTTCTCCCTCTCCTTCCCTCCTCCTCCACACCTCCGCCTTCCTTTTCCCTTCCTTTCTTTCCCTCCTCCATCCTCCTCTCCCTCCTTCCCTTTCCCCTTCCCCTACTCCTCTCTGCTCCATTGCCTTCCTCCCTCCCTCCCCCCTTCCTACCCCCCACCCACCCCCAATAAAACAACTCTCGTCTAGAGCGATCTGTTGCTGTCACCCGCGCCCGCCCGCCCGCACGCCCGCCCGGCTGGTGGACTCCGCGAGCCGTCATACACACAGGCGCGAAAGATGGACTCGGGAATAGGCATGGTGTGTTGGGAGGTGAGAGGGAGAGAGAAGGGGGGGGAAAGGGGGGAAAAAGGGGGGGAAGAG
>NC_091558.1:33348939-33356439 GCF_042767895.1 Penaeus vannamei | reverse complement strand
TGTATACATATATATATATATATATATATATATATATATATATATAAATATGTATATATATAAATATATATATATATATATATATATATATATATATATATATATATATATATATATATATATATATATATATATAAAGCCAATAGATTTCCTTCTTTTATACTCTGCATAATCCAGAAAATACCCCACAGCTGATACTCTATTTTTTATCCGAAGAATCTTCAAGGAAGCCAAACGGATCAATGATTCACGACTTCGTCTTTAGTATCCCCATCACTGCTCGTCTCCCTGTCTGACTATCTATCGTTCCTTCCCGAATCGATTGTTTCCGTACCTGTTTAATTTATCAATGTAATTCTCACTTCTCCCTTTCTTCTTCTTCCTTGCAGACCCACAACTAGGCCTCGTTTTTTTAGATTGCTACTTCTTTTCTTTTACTTCGTTTCTTCAGCGTCTTCAACTTCCTATTCCACTTACACGTCTACTTTCCATCGATACTTCGATTTCTTCTACATCGTCTTCAACTTCTATCCCAACTCCCTCTTTTTTCTACGTCTACTTCAACCTCTTCAGTTCCTTCTTCTCCCTCTCCTCCTCCCTCTCCCTCTCCCCTCTCACGCCGATAGGCTATAGACAATAAACATGCTATCTCCAACTACGACAGGTTCTCGGAAACGAATTATATTGACACATAAAACGAAAAGAACGGTTTTGTTCCCTCCGCTCCAACGTTTATGAAAATGTGCATATAAATATATTTTTAGAAGGGCGTATTTTGAATTCTTATTCGGGTTATCAACTATTTTCCCCAGACAGGAGCTATACAAATATTCAAATGCGATTTTCCAAATCATCATAAGATTGACTTATCCCTCCTCCCTCCCTCCATCCCTCTCTCTCTCTGTTTCTCTTCTCGTTCCTCTTCCATCCTCGTATCTTTTTTTCTCCCTTTCTTTCCTTCCACCATCTCATTTCCTTCCCTTTCTCCCCCTCCTTCCTTATTCCATCCCCCGATCTCTCTCAGCTCCTTTTTTCTCCTCTCCCTTTCTCCAATGTCTCTCTCCCCTTTCTCCTAACTTTCATCTCTCTCTCTCTCTCTCTCTCTCTCTCTCTCTCTCTCTCTCTCTCTCTCTGCTCTCATCTCTCTCTCTCTCTCTCACTCTCACTCTCACTCTCACTCTCACTCTCACTCTCACTCTCACTCTCACTCTCACTCTCACTCTCACTCTCACTCTCACTCTCACTCTCACTCTCACTCTCACTCTCTTTCCCCTTTCTCCTCCCTTTCCCCCTGCGTAAGTTTGTATCAGCCCCGCTTCAGACCTAAGGCGTGTGTGTGCCGTTGCGATTAAGCCCGGAGCCCCAGAGCGACCGGAGAGAGGGGGAGAGAAGTGGCCGGGGGGGGGGGGGGGTTACTGATCTTCCATCCTTCGGTTATCGACATCATTATCGGAATCGCCATTTCTACTCCTGTTATGCTTATGTTTATGATGATGATGATGATGCAGCAATAATAATTGATGATGATACTGTCTTACCGTCATTATCACCATTTGGTTTTCACAATTTAATTTTATAATCGTTGATACACACATAGGCCTAATAAAGATTAATTATTCTATTCATCATCATAATGCGATACTCTCTCTCTCCACTTCCGTATCTATAATTCCTCACTCTTTCTTGGTGTCTTCTCTCTTTATCCTCTTTCTTCATTTTTCCCGTTTCCTATTTTTTTCCTTTTTCCTTTTTTCACATCCGTCTCAAAAGCTGCTTCTCCCTCTCCTCCCATCTTTCTATCTCCCTCTGCCTTCTTTCTCCTTTAATACATTCCTTTTGCTCTTTCTTCGTCTCGCTCCCTCGCTCTCCCTCTCATTCTATCCTTCATCTCGCTCCCTCCCTCTCTCTCTTTGCATTCTCTTTCCCTCTCATTCTATCCTTCATCTCGCTCCCTCCCTCTCTCTCTTTGCATTCTCTTTCCCTCTCATTCTATCCTTCATCTCGCTCCCTCCCTCTCTCTCTTTGCATTCTCTTTCCCTCTCATTCTATCCTTCAGCTCGCACCCTCTCTCCCTTCTTCCACCCTCTCCCTCTCATTCTATCCTTCGCCTCGCTCTCTCTCTCCCCTTCTTCCTCCCTCCCCCTCTCATTCTATCCTTCACCTCGCTCTCTCTCTCCCTTCTTCCTCCCTCCCCCTCTCATTCTATCCTTCACCTCGCTCCCTCTCTCCCTTCTTCTTCCCTCTCCCTCTCATTCTATCCTTCATCTCGCTCCCCCATCCCTCTCTCTTTCCCCTCTCCTACCGTGTCTCTCCTCCTCCTCTGTTTCCCCTTCCCATCCATCCCTGTGCACTAGACCTTGCTGTCGACATGTTGCAACGTCCGGGGTCAAGATATCTCAACAGAAGCAGCTCCCGTGCACCGTGGATTGTCGGGGAGCAACGGCACGGGCGATGCAACCTGAACCGATCTCAGTATCTTCGCTTGCATTATCATACCATTACTTACGTCTAATTGCTTTGCCTTACATCTAATGTCTGATTTTTTCTGAACTAATTTTGTAATCTATGCAACAAAATGTAACGCAAACACAGAAGAGGTCTCATACTTGAATAAGACAAAAGCAATAAATAACTAAGAATGAAAAATGAAATTAATGTATACCAGTAAGGCAACATAAAGTCAAAAAGACGATGACGATAATACCGGTAACAGTAATACTGATAATCATGGAAGATAAAATAATGATGATGATGATGACGACGATAACAATAATGATGATGCTGATGACGACGATAACAAGGATGATGATGACGACGGCGATAACAAGGACGATGACGATGATAACAATAACGATAACGACGATAGTTAAAACAGCGATAACAACAAAATTAACGGTAATGACACCCGTAACCTGAAGTCCCGAACGCACCCACTTCATCCCGCACACATCCACACACCTGCGCCCGTACCCACTTCAACCCAAGCTCGCTGTTATTAGTCCCTCTACACGTCAGTCTTTCCAAGCAGAACGCATCTTGCAATTAGTGCACGGTGCAGGACCACGCACAGCTTCCTTTCGCAGAGAGCCCGGTTTGGTCTGACGCGAGGCAAATTGGCCCGGTACGGAATATGCATGGATACATGTGCAACTGCAGATAAAGAGACAGCTATATGGACACACACACACACACACACACACACACACACACACACACACACACACACACACACACACACACACACACACACATACACACACACACATATATATATATATGTGTGTGTATATACATATGTAAATATGTATGTGTGAGATATATATATATATATATATATATATATATATATATATATATATATATATATATATATATACATGTATATACACATATACACATATACATATATATAATATACATATATACAAATATATATATATACATATATATATTATATTTGTATATATGTATATTAGTATATATATGTATATATGCATATATATATACATATATATATATATATATATATATATATATATATATATATATGTGTGTGTGTGTGTGTGTGTGTGTATGTGTGTGTGTGTGTGTGTGTGTGTGTGAGTAATGTATTTGTGTGTGTGTGTATACACACACATGTATATATGTATATGTGTATATATATACATACATATATATATATATATATATATATATATATATATATATATATATATATATATATATAGAGAGAGAGAGAGAGAGAGAGAGAGAGAGAGAGAGAGAAAGAGAGAGAAAGAGAGAGAGAGTAGCACCCCCCCCCCAAACACACACCGCCAAGCCCCGTCGCACTCGGCAGACGGCACGCATATGTGCACCGACGGAAGGAATTAAAGAATTGGGGGAGGGAAGCGAGCACGGGGAGAAGAACGCCGACAGCACTTCGAAACCATCTGCACATGTCGGGGGAGGGGAGGGGGGGGGAAGACTATAAAATAGATTGAAAAGGTGCTAACAGGTCTAATTGTCCTCCCCACCTGAAAATAAAGACAGAAGGGACTTAGGGACTATGGGAGAGAGGGAATGAGGGAATGCGGGAGAGTATGAGGATGGGAGGGGAAGAGAGAGGGAGCGAGGGAAGGAGATAGCTAGAAAGCAAGAAAGAGAAAGAGAGAGAATGCAATAATAAGATAGAAACTGAGAGAATGCGACATCAAAAGAAAGAGAGATGGGGGGGAGACAGAGAGAATGAGAAAGAGAGAAAGAGAGAAAGAGAGAGAGAGAGAGAGAGAGAGAGAGAGAGAGAGAGAGAGAGAGGGAGAGGGAAGGGAGAGAGAGAGAGAGAGAGAGAGAGAGAGAGAGAGAGAGAGAGAGAGAGAGAGAGAGAGAGAGAGAGAGAGAGAGAGAGAGAGAGAGAGAGAGCGATAGGGGAGGGGGGGGGGCGTCCTGCCACGGTCCATCTCCCGGGTCAGATCAGCGAGGATTGGTCAGATTCCTGGCGCGGCAGATTCCCTCCGGCCGCGTGCGAGCGAGGAGGCTCCTCCGGAGGCCCTAGGAGAATTCCTTCACTCCGGGCCTCCGGCTCGCGCTCTCCCTCCTTCTTCTCTTGGTTCTATCGTCTCCGCTCTCCCCTCCTTTATTTCCCTTTGTTCAATCTCTCTCTCTCTCTCTCTCTCTCTCTCTCTCTCTCTCTCTCTCTCTCTCTCTCTCTCTCTCTCTTTCTACACACACACACACACTATACATAAGTATGTAAATACGTATATGTATGCAGCATAGATTATATTCAAACATAACATATTTATGTGGTATATACATTAGTGCTATTATCATCATATTTTGCAACTAACACACACACTATATATAAGTATGTATATACGCATATGTATGTGTGTAAAGTATATACATATATATATACATACACATAATACACAAACACAGACATACACACAAATGTGTATATATGTATATATATACGCATATAAATACACATATATATACATATAAGTATACCATCATCATATTTTGCAACAAACACTCACACTTATATATAAGTATGTATATACGTATATGTATGTGTATAGATTATATATATATATATATATATATATATATATATATATACATAACAGAAAAAGGCACACACACACACAAATGTGTATATATGTATATATATACGCATATATATACTATACATATATATACACATATATGCATATATATATATATATATATATATATATATATATATATATATATATATATATATATATATATATATATATATATATATATATATATATATATGTGTGTGTGTGTGTGTGTGTGTGTGTGTGTGTGTGTGTATCGGGGTTCTTGCAGGTATAAGCTGACGAAATTTAGGACCGTTTTAAGACTTTTTAAGACTCATACCAATTGCTTTTTAAGACCTGGAGCCACGCGTCGCTAAAACACACTTTCCCATAATGTGTAGGCCTACTTGTAACGGCAGTGACCAAGATTTAAAAAATAATTCACCCCGGCATGATTTTTACACAGCCATTGCGACTGCGCGTCACAATGATTTTTCTCACACGGCCTACAAGTAAACGGTCGCGTTGATCAGCAAAGATCAAGGTCTGATGTTATTGACAAATGATTTCCGATCAAGCCGCGCAGAGATCCGCAAGTGAGTGAATCGCGACGGCGTTCCCTGTTAACAGATATATGTACATTTACGCGAACAAAGATATATCTTGGGCAAATTTAAGCCATTTTAAGACCTACGACAGATATAGCTCCCTTTTTAAGTCTTTTTAAGGCCTTAAATTTTCGAAAAATCATTTGACTTTTTAAGACCTTTTAAAGATGCGCCCAAATCCTGTATACACACACACACACACACACACACACACACACACACACACACACACATATATATATATATGTATGTATATACAGTAATAAACATATTAACCATGATCGACAAAAAACAATAAAAATAATAAGCAGGAACAACAACAATATCTGTAACAATAAAACCAAACTCCGTCCGGCGCGGTGCCCCCTCCCCAACAAACTAAACAATAAAACCGAAAATAACAATCCCAATGTACTGTAAACAACCGACAACAACAGCAATAACGCAGCAATAAAACGCAATGAAAAAAAAACGTTGGTCCCAATCACCACGACATCTCCGAGTGCCTAATCTCAGAAACAGACACACGCACGCACGCAAGCACCCACGCACGCACGCACGCACGCACGCACGCACGCACGCACAACACCTGCACGTGGCTGCGCTGCGAGGAGACTCAATGGCACCCATTACCTTTGATAATGCGGCGCCGTCCGATTCTAACGACCTGAACTCGTTGGGATAACCTTAAACAAATTCATATGTTTATGTAGCGGCGCATATTTGATTATGATTATGTGGATTTGTATGCCCCAGGTGTGCACTTATATATGCATTTCCGTGGGAGTTTACAAACAATGCATACACACACTTATGAGCACACATGCGCACATGCATATATGCATAGATACATAAATAGATACATGCATATATACATACATACACACACAAACACATACACAGACAATTATGTATATATATATATATATATATATATATATATATATATATATATATATATATATATAATATATATATATATATATATATATATATATATATATATATATATATATATATTGAAGAGTGGGAGAGTAACGTCATCTGTAAGGCATGTCACCAAGGAAAATATTGGCGATGTCATCTTTGGGGGAGAGGGAGGAGGCGGGGGAGGCTAGGACGAGGGAGAGGGAGAGAGGGAGAGAGAGAGAGAGGGAGAAATAGAGGGAGAGAGACAGGGAGGGAGGGAGAGGGAGAGGGAGAGGGAGAGGGAGAGGGAGAGGGAGAGGGAGAGAGAGAGAGAGAGAGAGAGAGAGAGAGACAGAGAGAGAGAGAGAGAGAGAGCGAGAGAGCGAGAGAGCGAGAGAGAGAGAGAGAGATTGTCGCGTGGGTGGGTGCGGATGTGGGCGCGGGCGCATGGGTGCCTCTTGATCTATAATGACGTAACAGGTAGGTTACTTGAATACGCGGGTTCGAGTGTGCCGCGCCTCTGAGGGATTACGAGGGAGACTGTGGACACATTCGGTACATAGAGAGTAAATAATGCGTTTGTGTGTGTGTATGCGTGTGCTTGTGCAAATCAAATTAATATGGATATGTAAATATATATGTAAATAAATTAACATACATATACATATGCATCAAAAAGAGAGAGTGAGAGAAAGAGAATGAGAGAGAGATAATGAGAGAGGGAGAGAGGGAGAATGGGAGAGAGGGAAAGAGGGAGAGGGAGACTGAGAGGGTGAGAGAGAGGGAGAGAGAAAATGTGTGTGTGTGTTATTGTGTGTGAGAGAGAGAGAGAGAGAGAGAGAGAGAGAGAGAGAGAGAGAGAGAGAGAGAGAGAGAGAGAGAGAGAGAGAGAGAGAGAGAGAGAGAGAGAGGGGAATAGATGATGATGCTGA
>NC_091558.1:33333939-33338939 GCF_042767895.1 Penaeus vannamei | reverse complement strand
AGTATGCTGACACTGATACTCAATGATTGTTTTGGAGAGCCAATGAAGGTTCATTTTTAACATTTACAGTAAATTTTCACATAAGGTGAATATTAAATACTTTTATCATGCAGGTTTTCCAAGATTTGAAGCAAAAACAAAAAATATCTATAATGCAATACACACAATATGCATAAAAACTTCATGCCATTTTTATTACAACCTACAAAACCACAAAAATAACAACATGATACACTATCCCACACACAAACACTGAGCCATTTGCTCAAATCATGAATTAACCCAGGCCTACATCCCTCTGACATGAAATAATTACTCATGATATCTCACACGCACCCGCGCTTAGGCCTACTCCCATTTCAAAACACCGATCGACCGAATACGACGCAGACCGCAATAAAAGGTAGAATAAAGGGACAGAAAATTCACTTTATTTGAACAAAATAATCGTATTGATGTAATTCACAATGTTAAACCAACACCTGTCTCTCCCTCTCTCCCCGGCGTAGGCCTATATCGGCGATGTTTACGACTATCGGTCACTCTTGCCGGGCCCGTCAACGGAGCCATGGCGAGACTAGTGCCTTAATCAACCTCTTTTTTTTCTGCCCAGAATGCCCAGGTCGATCTGCCTCCCTCGCTACTCCGTCCTTGCCACGGCTATACCCACCCTCCACCCCTTCCTCCCTTCCTACCTTCCCCGACCCGCCTCAAGAGATAGAGATCGAAAGCGAAGACGGATAAAGCAGAAAAAGAAAATTAAAAAAACGGAAACCAAGTCATAAAAAGCGACAAGAAAGAAAGAAGGAGAGGGAGAAGACGTGAATCCCGAGCAAAATCACCACGGAACGAGAGGTTCCTCGGGCGTCTGCGTGGTAGGACGTTTTTCATCAATATATCAGCTTCACCGTCGCCCGGCCGCCCGCCACGGCACTCGCTCCAACACACCCTTTTGTACACCCTTCTCTCACCCTTGTGCCCCCACCCTTGGGCATACTTTCTCTCTCTCTCTCTCTCTCTCTCTCTCTCTCTCTCTCTCTCTCTCTCTCTCTCTCTCTCTCTCTCTCTCTCTCTCTCTCTCTCTCTCTCTCTCTCTCTCTCTCTCTCTCTTTCGTTTTCCTCCTCGATCATTCCTCTCTGTGGGATGCGGCTCGAATAGTCATCAATAAAACGATGTTATCATTAAAAATTACATAATTCGAGGATGAAAGCAAAAATGAAATGTTGATTGAAAGGCAAAGGAGTAAATATGGAGGAAGGAGGCGAGTAGGAGAGCCAGTGCTCCCTCTCTTAAGGATCCGCACCCTTAACCTTGGCATCAGAGAAAATGGCTCAGACGTCGACCTCGACCTCGACTTCTCCCTCCCTCCCCTGCCTTTATCTTTATTATGCTTTTATTTATTCATTTATCTGTTTTTACTTATTTCATTTTCAATCGACCTCTCCCACTATTCACTCCCTCACTGTCACAGAAAATGGCTCAGACGTCGACCTCACCCTCGACATCTCTCCCTCCCTCCCCTTCCCCTTCTCCCTTATCTTTCTTACCTTTTCAATCTTTCTTTCTCTCTCGTTTCTCTAATTTCATTCGATCTCTCCCACTCCAGGAACCTCAGCTCGCATCAATGCCATTCTCACTCGTCTTGTTCCGTCCTTACCTGCGGGAGATTGGCGTCGAGCTGTCTCTGCAGGCTGTCCCTCTCCTTCTCGAGCTCCTGGTACTTGGTCTCGATCTCGCTGAGTCTCTCCTGCGTCTCTCTGATGGTGTCGAGCAGCTTGTCTCGCTCGTCCAGCATCGACACCATCAGCTGCTCGAAGTTGGCGTCGTCGCCGCTGAATTGCGAGCCCCGCTGAGAGATGCTGTCCTCAGCGATGGTGGGCATCACGTCACACATCATATTCCACATGTTGGATGGCTAAATGAGGGTGTCGAATCGTAATTTTTTTTAACTCTCCCGAAAAAAGCCTTTCGTTAATCGACTCACCATCGACTCTCCCACGATCATGCTATAACCTCTGAGCTATTTTCACCCTCATATTCGATCCCTAAGCTTTCAGAGGACGGATCCACCTCACACAGCCACCATTCAAGAGCTCTTTGCACCACATTATGCACTCGGTAGAAGTAATATCATTCAGTAATCACAAAAATCCGCTGCGAGTCCACCCTGCCCGCTATCGAGCGTCGGCCATTTTCGAGACTGACTCCTGCCTCGCGTTCGAGCATGGATAATATATCCTGTGGTCTTTCATTTCGAATTTCTTCTTATCCTTTTATTTTATTTCACCATTATAATACAATTTTATATAATTGTTATCTTTTTATGATTTATTTTGTGATATTCCAACGTTTTTTTAAGAGACCGACTCTATGCACGCGTTCGAAGCTAGCTAATATGGCCAGCGGGCTTTGATTTTAAATCTATTATTCTCCATAACTTTATTTCAATTCATTATTGAACTATGTATTGTGGTAAATATTTTTTTTTATAAATATTTATGCAATTTCGGACCGGTTTTTTTCACGAATGGCGAGAGGGAGGAGACGGGTCCCGTGAATACAACCGTGGTGGCCTGAAGTGTACTACAGCGCGAACGTATGAATGGAAGCGCCTCACTAAATTCTTATCTAAATACGTCTGTGTGATTTCCTGTCTAATTTTCCCACATAATGATTACAGATTGTTTTGATCTCAGCTAAGCTTCACGTCCGAAGGAAGACAAAAGGAAGAGAGAAAATAGCCAAGATGTCTTATACCCTATGCTTCGCTGTGGACAAGGTAGCGCATGATATAATGAACAATATTGTCTTGATATAAAGGAAGCGTTATAGCCACACAGTACGATATTGTATTCGTATGAAACGTGCGTCATATCCACGCACATTCATTAAAACTGCAGAAAATATTTGTGCAATCAGGCAAAATACGTGCGGAGCTCTAAACTGTTGTCCTGTGTACGAAGGCAGGGAAAATAATCGATAATGAAAGGCGTTATACAAAATTGTTATCTACTTTAGCGCCATGAAATGTTTATATTACCCTCGTGACCATTCTCTGTTTCCGCTGTTGTCATAATTGCTATCATTACTTTCATCAAGATTTCTGATAGCAACACGGCGTTCCCAATAGATGGAGCTCATAAATTATTATCATATTGGTGCTCTAATAAAGACAACTTCATGGTTTTATCAAATACCGGATGTTAAGACCACTACAGTTACAGTATTTATAATTACAGTAATTCATACTGATTATCATCGTTCTTGATGTTATGATAATTTCAATTTATTATTATCATTATTATCATAATCATTACTATTATCATTTTCATTATTAATATTACTATCACTATTATTGTTATTATTATTACTATTTCTATCATTACTGTTGCTGCTCTAGTTACGGAGGTAATGATGTCGTATTGATAATAATGATGGTAATAACATTAATTATCATTATCATTCTAGATATCATTATGATAATGATGCTAATGGTAACAATGTTTATCATCAAGATCATTTCCTTATCATTATCATTATTTTCATTATGATAATAGTAATGATATCAATAATGATAACATCAATACCATTAGTAGCAGTAGTAGTAACAATAATGAAAATAATAGTAATAATAATGGTGATAATAATTATAGCAATGATAATGATGATAATAATAATAACAATGTTAGTTATAATAGTCTTAATAATCATTACCATGATAATGATAATAATAATAATAACAATGTTAATTATAATAGTCTTAATAATCATCACCGTGATAATGACAATCATTTCGTAATGATAAAAGTGATCATAATGATGAATATTATCATTACTATCAGTAGTAGTCATCATTATCATTACTATTATCATAATCATTATTATCATTATTTTATCATTATCATCATTGCTATTATCCTGAATAATATAATTTTGTCATTAATGCCATTGCTATTATCGTTATTATTCCGTCCGCCTATTCATGCGGATTTAAAGTTTCTTTACGTTTGTGCAAAGAGAACAGCTTACGCCACGGATTATATGCCATGTTACTGCGAACTTGAAGTCACTTCAATTGTTGTAAAATAGTGTAATTATTGATAACATATATATGAAAGAAAACCTTACGTGCACATACACATACGCGCGCATACATGTTATCATCATTGTTATCATCATTTTTCTTATTATTATTAGCATCATTATTATTACTATTACTATAATTATCATTATCATCATTATTATTGTTCTTATCATTATCGTTATCATCATTATTATTGTTCTTATCATGATCATTATCATCATTATCTATCATTATCATTATCATTATTATTGCCCTTATCATTATCATTATCATCATTATTATTGTCCTTATCATTATCATTATCATCATTATTATTGTCCTTATCATTATCATTATCATCATTATTATTGTCCTTATCCGTTTATGCGTATTTATTATTGACATGACTATCCGAAGAGAGGGGTTAAGAAAACGGATAGGAGGGGAAAGGCGGGGGAGGAAGGAGGGGGGCGTAAGAGGAAAAGCAAATGAGGAAGGGGAGAGAGAGGCGAACTTAAGAGGATGGGTAAGAGGGATGGAAGGATTAGAGAGTGAAGAAGGTGGGTTTAAGGAGAGAAGAGGGAGAGGGAAGATGTAGGAAGTTAGGGATGGAGGGAGGAGTAAATTTAAGGAAGATTCAGGAGTGAGATATAGATACATTGCATAAGCATATATATATATATATATATATATATATATATATATATATATATATATATATATGTATATATATATATATATTATCATTCCTCAAACTAGATTTATTGAAGAAAGTGAGACAACAGTTTCGGAATCGTCCTCGAAGATGGAATCGAGGACGATTCCGAAACTGTTGTCTCACTTTCCTCAATAAATCTAGTTTGTGCATTGTGGGCTTTTCTTCCATATTATCAACACGGTATTGTGTTTTTCATTGCATTATCATTGCTGTTTATA
>NC_091558.1:33313939-33316439 GCF_042767895.1 Penaeus vannamei | reverse complement strand
CTATCAGTTATTTCCATAAGCCAATCATTTCCCTTCCTTTAGTCTTTATAATTCCCCTTATTCTTCACTCTAATATATAATTTCCTTCTCAATCAATCATTGATATGACTGGAAGTGTCACTACGACTAATTCCGTTGTTGTATCCGCGGGTCATTAAAATGACAATAAATAACTAATATGTTACCCTTAGCAACAAAGCATTATGGCATGTTCACGCGTCCCTTGCTGCTGCTGGCCGACACCTCGTCGCTTCAAGCCACGGTTCCTGGTGAAGTGGTTTGGCCGGCCACACGCAAAGCAAAGGCGATGCAAGCCCGCCACAGCGCCCAGGTTTGCGGCCATTCCGCTATCCGTCTCTGCTACAATGGGCCTTGGGCTTACTGCAGCAGTGCTCCTCGGCGCTGCCAAAATCTGGTCCGCCACCACTACGCTAGCCCGATTTCCACGGGCCAAAACCGCCCTTGCACGGTCTACCATTAGCTCAAGATTCAGGCTGTAGTGAACTACGCACGTGGGTAGGTAGTAAAATGACTAATAAAATCGTGAGCAACAGGTCACTCGATCCGGGCCGCAGACTGCGCGTGACGTGCTGCTTCGTCGCTGCAATCGGATCGGTTCCGTTGTGTACGCCCTTCGTAGCCACTTCACCTCGACGCCAGTTCGCTTGGCCTCAAAGATCTGCCCATAGAGGTCTGACGGACGTGGCGAGCGTGATTCCTTTACGACCTATATCTCTCTCTATCTTTATATATATATATATATATATATATATATATATATATATATATATATATATATATATATACATATATATACATACATATATATATATATATATATATATATATATATATATATATATATATATATATATATAGACACACACACACACACACACATATACACAGATATATATGTTTATATATTGATATTCATACACACACATTTACTGCATATATATATATATATATATATATATATATATATATATATATATATATATATATATATATATATTGTGTGTGTGTGCGTACATATATATATATATATATATATATATATGTATGTATGTGTATGTATGTATGTGTGTGTGTGTGTGTGTATACATATATATACACACACAAATATATATCTATATATCAATATTCACACACATATATATATATATATATGTGAGTAAACATATGTCGAGATCGATATTGATTTGACATTTAAAAGTTACGATTGTAAAATTATCTGGACCAAATCCTACCGAAATGTTTGTTTACAAATATTTTTTGAAGGCATATCAAAATAGCAAACTTTAGCGTTGGAACATATACAGTAAATTATTATAATGACCTAAAAATGCTTGGCTTAAGTCACAATTCAATGGGGCGAAAGGGAGTAACCAGGGATATTCATAACCGTTCTTCAGAAGGGTCTTTGTTTTCATCCCGAGCGGAGGTATGTTAAGTGCTGGGCATTAAATATCTTGTATTACTCGGAAATTGAATATTGTAATGCGTGTGAATTAATATATTTGTTGAATCCATATGTGTTGAATTGTGATAAGTGAGACAGGTACTTTTCTTTCATCCTGCAGAGAGAAAGGTTGGGGAAAATGCGTGGGGAGAACAACATGCCAGCTCAGTGTCTGTAGATTTTCTTTTTCTCTTTTTTTTAACCATTCGAAGGAGTCAATTCCGACTCTGCCAAATAATGAATTAGGAAAGGAACTGAAACTTGAGAGTATGAAAAGAAAATCGTGAATGTTAGAAGGGAAGAATTGACTATTTGTTAGTCTAAGGTAAGTGAAAAATATCAGGGAGTTGGGGTGTATCTCAATTCCATCTCAAATTTGTTTTTATTATATCCATCATTATCGTTTTCATTTATTTCTAATTCTAGGCCCAGGTAGGATGTAGAATTAGCATTAAAGATGAATTGATTTAGTAAAAGAATATTCCTTTCATTTTCTTTTACTTATCAGAGCTATAATCGAGGAATCCAATGCCATCTCTTGATTTTCATTTGGTTACAGAACCTTTAAAAATATATTTATTATATTTTTCCTGTTTGCGTTATAAAGTTTAGGGTACTTTTTTATTGGTGGAAAAGTAATATCGTTATAAGGGATCATGTTAAAAAAGTGATTGCTGTGCATGGTGTACATGGTTCAAGAGGTGTTGGCAATGGTGATGGGACGATTACGGATGTGCAGCACCAGGAGGTGCAGTGCATAGGCATGGGCGTCAACAATGAGGAAAGCAGTTGAGGGCGACTCGCCCTTGGGGAGTACTCAGCAAAAGCGGTTGGAGGGCATGTTCAGCTAGTTGGACCAGCTATCTCCTGAGCCGGGAGAGCGTCCAGGAGTTAACGATTAAACCTACCAAGAATGAGTGAGCTGACTGGAAAAACTACCAATGGTACAGTCATTGGATTGTAAACGACATTCGCAAATTGGTGAAAGAAGCAAGGCGGCTATCTTTCTACACCTCTCCAAGGCCATCAGTTATG
>NC_091558.1:33306439-33308939 GCF_042767895.1 Penaeus vannamei | reverse complement strand
ACAGATAGATAGGGTAAAGTTAGTTAGACAGATAGATAGATTGCTAAAGCGATAGATAGCTTGGTGGATAGTTAGCTAAACCAGTAGATAGAAAGATATCTGATAGATAACGGGTAGATAGGTAGATAGTTAGGTAAATAGACAAGTTGATGTGTAAATAGTAGATAGATAATGCAAGTAGATAGGTATAGAGAGACTACATCACAATACGCCCAGTCTTTGTCCATAATATGATCGATGTCCCCACTTTGTCTGTCACATTAATGAGGCACACTAATTAGGCCAATAAACCCGCGATCATTACACAGCGCTACTGCAATTTGTAATAAAGGCATTAATGACAGCACGAAAGTTAGACGCTTTAGCTGGTGAAACTTTCGTATGAAATGTGTTTTTTTTCGGTCATGCTACGCTAGAAATTTAAACGGGCCACTGGTCGTATAGAGAACGAGACCTTCGTAATTTTACCGCGTTTGAACAAGGTCGTTTAGGTGTGATGTTTATATATGAAAGTGAGTCTACTGGGGCAAGTCTACTGGGGAATAAATCTATACAGGTCGATGGACATAAACAGAGAATGAGACACCCGAAGTTCAGCCGTGTTCGAGTAAGTTCGTTTCCCACACCTCCATGCATGGCGGCAGTGTGTCAGAGTGTCTACTGGGACATAAAGAGAGGAAAAAAGATATATGCAGGTCGATGGTCGTAAACAAAGGAGTCATCTGTAGTTCACTCGTGTTTGATTCAATTCGTTACTGGGACAAACGTAGACAAATGTAGGAATGAAAACTAATAATTTAATTATAAAAGAAACTGACCTGACATAATTTTCATAAACATTCAGTCCAAACACGTCAATATACGCGATATATGCATAGCTTATTCATTCTGATTTATATTTTTCTAGACAATAAAATGTCCTTGTTGCGTCGACTGTTGAGGTGTGTGTAGCTGTTTAATAATTCTTAGATTCATTATTCTGGCGATTTCTATCTTGAATGTCTCGCGATGACGTCTGTATATCAGTGATACAAGGAATTATCTTAAAACTTTTTATTAACGAATTACATTATCTGAAAATATTCTTCGGTAAATCTAAACACTTCAAGCAGATGAGAACACACTTTGCTTAAAATATCTCGATACATTTATACTCTGTCACCCTTAGATACAACAGTGATGAAAATGTAAACTATATTATGAATAAAACGAAATAAATTTAAAGGACTAAGAAACGGATATAGGAAAAAAAAGAGTACGGGAGATATTAGAAGGAAAAAATGAATAAGAAAAAGATATCAACAGCAAGAAAGAATAAATAAACAGATGAATGAGAAATCACTCAATAATTAATACATGAATGAATAAATAATATAACTGTAAGTAAACAGCTAGATGAGTAAGCTAAAACAAAGAGATACTGAAATTTACAAGCAAACAAAGAAAACAAGATGGAAAAACAACAGAAAATGAAGTGGGTAAATGTGTGAATACCTGCGCGTTTTGCTTCACGACGACAGAGGCAGCGATGGCCTCCTCTCACTCCGTGCTCTGGATCTATAGAGAGTTTGCTACGGGGATCATCCCCATACCAGGGGCGTCATGGAGGGGGGGGGGGCAATTGCTCCCTAGACCAGACCTAGGCAAACTACAGCCCGCCCGGCCACATCCGGCCCTTTGTGAATATGTAATGGACTAAATATATGATTTAGTGCATTTTATAATGGAAGAAGGTTGAGTAGAATTAAGTTCGTTATCGTTGGTGTGGCCCTGTGACACAATTCAGGTTTCTCATGTAGCCCCTTGTAAAAATTAATTGCCCACTCCTGCCCTTGTCTCTGACTCCCTCCCCCCTCCTCAAGGGCTACGCTCCCACGATTTTCCCCCTAAATTACACCTTTACAGCTCTGGTGGTAGCTTAAAAATGCAACTAGAAATGTTCCTTTTCCAAAAATTGCCTATTGGAGAGGAGGCGCCCCAGAAACTGACAGTTCTAACTTTAACCCCCCCCTCAACCAAGAAAAAGCCAAAATGACGCCCCTGCTCCATATCTTCAGATAGTAGTAGGAGAGTGCGTGGGGTTTGTCAGGAAAATGTTGGGGTAGAACATGAAGGAAAATATGCAATATGCAGTGAAACATATGGAGAGAGCATGCTATATATGTATTACAGGGAGCTGCGCCCCCACTCCCCCCTAAGAAGGGCTACCGTCCCCCAATCCCCATCCTTGTCGCACCGGACTTCATCGTGCTCAGTCCAGCCTTACCGACTGCCGGCACCTACTTGGCCCTCTCCATCAGCAGCAGACCAAGAACACGGCAGCTCAAGGAGAACCTCACAGTCACTGCTCTTTTCTCACTTAAAGTCCCTGAGTGACTGGATGTAGCCTACCCCTTGTGCTGCCCTCTTTACGGCTTCTAGAACTGCTACTGTGGTCGTTTCCCGCGTCTTCCTCCAGAAGGGAAACTCATACCACGTGTTCTGCTCACTCAGTAGATGG
>NC_091558.1:33298939-33301439 GCF_042767895.1 Penaeus vannamei | reverse complement strand
CATTAATTTACTTATCTCTCCTTTAAGTATTTTCACGTCTTTTTTAAATCGGTTAATACAGAATAGTGCAATTTCGAATCCGTGGATCACTCTCTCTCTCTCTCCTATTCTTTCTCTCTCTCTGTTTCTCTCTTATACTCTTTTTTTTCTTTCTCCAACTCTTTTTTTCTCTCCTTTCTCTTACTCTTTATCACTCTCACTTCTACCTTTTAAAAATGAATGAACCACATGCTTTCTTACGTGTTAATAATGTATAGTTGGAATATAATTAACTGTGTCGATATGATTTCAGTATAAGTAACTTGCACCAACCCCATATGCCTCGTTGTCACAGACCGAAGAAACAATTCCTTGCATTATTTATATCAGAAGTATCATTATGATGCTTGTGGGTTATAATGGGATGACTTAATGGTTCTTTTAATGAGAGAGAGGAGTGGGGAGGGAGTGAGAGGGAGAGGGAGAAAAAATGTGAGAGGGAGCGAGAGAGAAAGAGTGAGACAGGTAACGAGTGAGAAAGGGAGAGAGAAAAAAAAGTGAGAGCGAGAGAGAGAATGTGAGAGCGAGGGAGTGAGAACGAGTGAGAGGGAGAGAGAGAAAAAGGGAGAGGGAGAGAGAGAAAGAGTGAGAGGGAGAGAGAAAAAGAGTGAGAGGGAGAGAGAGAGAGAGAGAGAGAGAGAGAGAGAGAGAGAGAGAGAGAGAGAGAGAGAGAGAGAGAGAGGGAGAGTGAGAGAGAGAGAAAGACAGTGAGAGGGAGAGAGAGGGAAAGAGAGTGAGAGGGAGAGAGAGAGAAAGAGAGTGAGAGGGAGAGAGAGAGAAAGACAGTGAGAGGGAGAGAGAGAGAAAGACAGTGAGAGGGAGAGAGAGAGAATAGATAGAGATAGATATATAGATAGATAGATAGAGAGAGAGAGAGAGAGAGAGAGAGAGAGAGAGAGAGAGAGAGAGAGAGAGAGAGAGAGAGAGAGAGAGAGAGAGAGAGAGAGGTTGAGCGAGATACAGAGAGAAAGAGAAAGAGGGAGAGAGAGAGAAAGAGAGAGTGAGAGGGAGAGAGAGAGAAAAAGAGGGTGAGAGGGAGAGAGAGAAAAAGAGTGAGAGAGAGTGAGAAAGAGAAAGTGAGAGGGAAAGAGAGGGAGAAAATGAGAGAGTGAGAAAGAGAAAGTGAGAGTGAGAGAGAGAGAGAAAGTGAGAGAGGGAGAGAGAGAGAGAGAGTGAGAGGGAGAGAGAGAAAAAAAAGAGGGAGGGAGAGAAAGAGAGAAAAAAGAGTAAGAGGGAGAGAGAGGAGAAAAGAGTGAGAGGGAGAGAGAGAGAAGAAAAGAGTGAGAGGGAGAGAGAGAAAAAGGGAGAGGGAGAGAGAGAAAGAGTGAGAGGGAGAGAGAAAAAGAGTGAGAGGGAGAGAGAGAGAAAAAGAGTGAGAGGGAGAGAGAGAGAAAAAGAGTGAGAGGGAGAGAGAGAGAAAAAGAGTGAGAAGGAGAGAGAGAGAGAGAGAGAGAGAGAGAGAGAGAGAGAGAGAGAGAGAGAGAGAGAGAGAGAGAGAGAGAGAGAGAGAGAGAGATAGAAAGAAAGAGAGAGGGAAAGAGGAACCCTGAGCACGCCTGCAGCCGAAGCGACGCCACATGCCTGCACCGGCGCCCTACCTTCTGGCCTGAGTGTTGCCTCACGAAGAGTTCGGGCTCGAAGAGGTACAGGGAATCCTTCTGTTGCGAGAGGAGCTCCCCGAAGAGGCTGGTGCCGCTCCTCGCCGTCGACCCCAGCATGATCACGACCTTCACGGGGACGCCCTTGGAGGTCAAGAGTCTGCGATAGAGAAACCAGGGTATTCTCTGTTGAAGTGGTATGAATAGATGTGCCCACGCCTAAGGAGTCACCCATGTATGAGTTCCTTGTGGAGTATGATGACGCGTCTCAGTATTCTTTCGGTCCTTGTTCTTTCCATTCTACTGTTAAATTTTTCCATGTTTTATCAGAGAACCAGGAACAGGTCGCCTTGAGAGAAACTGCGAGACATGGTCATCCCAATAGCCCCTCCTACCAAAGCGAGGTCAGCTTCAGTCTCCCCCCCCCCCCCAATTTATAGCTTACATGTAACCCTTTTACCACATCAAAAACATAACGATAATTTCTTTTAACATAAGACGTGAACAGCAACTTTACCTTCTGTGATGCCTTGGAAAATGTATCATAGCCCGATAAACTATGTAATAACGTCATTTATTCTATATATGCAATTGTTATAAAATGCATATCGAAAGACTAAAATAAGATTCAGCAAACGAAGGACCGACCTCCCATTGACCACGTCCTCGTCTCCGGAAACCACTCCTCCCACGTCTATCTCTCCTTCCTCCTCCTCCCCTTCGTCCTTCTCCTCACTCGAAGGAAGTCCTGCGTTCGACCTTGCGTCTACATTCATTTTCTCGAGCTTTTTGTTGATATCCTCCAACATTCTCTTGAGATTCTGCACATCCTGTTCTTTGAGCGCGGGTGAGAGGCGGTTGTT
>NC_091558.1:33261439-33263939 GCF_042767895.1 Penaeus vannamei | reverse complement strand
CATTGAGCAGAAGATCAACAGAGACGTTACAAATGGATGGACGATGAGGATATTTCAGACGAGATTCAGAACATCTACTTCCACTAAGGAAAACACAGGTGATTCCAAGATTGGAATATCAGTGACAATTATGGAATCCAAGTTTTACAAATGACATAACATCACTCCAACAGGTTCAAAGATTTTTTTTGAAAAAAAAGGCAGGTCTCCGTTATTAAGAAAATCTGTAACAACTCAAGGTTTCCTCTTTACAAAATACAAAGAGAAATGGAAGATCATTGAAAAATTGTCAACAAATCCAAGAACATCAAAGTATATGAGTTGCTAACATTTTGGTCAATGGTTAATGGTTACAAATCAAAATAAATGTGCTAGACATCAAAGGTCATTTAGCACTAAAAAGCTATATTACAGAAAGGGGCAGAGCTTAATGATTAAATGTGCCACATATTCAAAGTATTACAGCAGTTTAGGTTAGTATGGTACTGAAAATGGTGAATAGAGATGAGGGTAGAGAGGGTGATTAAATGGGTTTAGGTATGTATTACCAAAAAAGGGAAAATTGGTGGGAGGGTTAAGGGTGATTAAATCAAGTGGAGGCTATGCATGTCTCTCAGAAAGGAAAATGAGTTGTCAAAGGAAAAAATGTGAGATTCTGCAAGGATGTCCATGGGGTAAGATAGGAATTAGCAAGAGGGGAGAGGGTGATTAGATCAAAGCTATCATAAATGGGTGTCTGAAAAGGAGGGGAAGAACCCGGGGAATGAGACTAGGGATCAGGAGGAATCAGGTGCAGTATCAGGAGGAATGCCAGCAGGGGGAGGATCCAGGGAATGGCACTGTTATGACAAAAGGAGTCACATGTGTATTTGATAGTGAGTGGAAGGGATAACGGAGAAAGAAGAGGGGTGGGGGACAGGGTGTGCTGGGAGGGAGTCTGAGGAGGGGGTCTAGAGGAAACACGAGTAGGAGTATGGATGTCAGCAGTCACTTTGAGTATAGAGAGAATAGGAGCAGAGAGATTGGAGGGTGAATAAGGGAAAGGCATGTCTTTTTGGATCATGATTAGAAAATTGTGAATGTACTCAAGAGTTTCTAGAAGGGATTTGGTTGGTGATATTTGAGAAATGAAAGTCTTATGCGGGGAAGAAGAGGATTTGGACATCTGAGAAGCATTAAAAGAGGTAGGTGTAGGAAAAGATATGGTAGGAGAAGATGAGGTGGAATAATTAGATTGTCTGATATGGTGGGCAGAGTGGGGAGGAGGAGGGGTAAGCATATGGGAGGTGGTATAGATTGGAGTGTAAGGATTTATAATGGCAAAAGAATTATCTAGGAGAGGGAGGGGGGGTAAAGTAGGCATGTAAGTATGGGAAAGATACACTGAAGGAGATGTAGAAACATGGTGGGAGGAAGGGGCAGTGGCAGATCAAAGGAGTACTGGAGTAAGGAGCAAAAGAAAAACTTTGTCTGCATGCTTCCTGTCTGGCCTTGCATAAGGAGATGCCAAGTTTAAATCTGAGAACTTTCACCTCATTCAAACCTGTATGTAGGGCAGCCACTATAAAATGTATTATGGATGCCACAACAACAGGCAGTAGTGTGTGACTGAGTAGTACAGTTTGAATGATCATGACTAGGCTGGGTACATAAGAGGGTAAGTGGGCTATGGAGTGACAATGTGTGGCAGGGTGGCCTAGACATCATTTCTGATATTGACTGAGGAGGGGTTGATATGATCTGACAGGGCAGGCCTCTCTGCCAATATGAACATCATGGGGAGGTCATGTCTTTGGAAAGAAATTTTGGCAATATTAGCGGAGGACTTATGGAGGCTTCTAAGGAATAGTTTAGCACTGTATTGATAATGCATCATAATCAATAAGGCAGGTGAGCAAGTTGTTTCCACAATTTGACCAGTCCTTGATGTAGACAGGGTAATCTGTCAGGGACAGATTACCCTGTCAGCCATGGTGTGAATCCTGCATCATCCATAGGCTAAGGGTTAATAAGACTAGAATAAAACTATACAAATTTAGCTAGCACGTGCTTTGTTAAGCCTACACTGATGGTGCCAGACTTTTCTGTCTAGCAATTATTCCGGTGACTACTAGCAACCATCTACCCTTATATGCAAGACTTTGGCTGTGTACAACTGGCCCATCCCATTTGCTCATTAGAGTGAGTCATGACATGTATACATGTGCCTGAACTGTATTCATGCTGACAATTGTAGAAAAGGTATGAATGAGAATGGATATCTTCACAATACAAGAGATGTATTTGACCGGTTTCAATTCTATCTTCGTTAGAAATACATGTATTTCTAACAAAAATAGAATTGAAACTGGTCAAATACATCTCTTATATTGTGAAGATATCCATTTTCATTCATATCTTTTCTACAATACATGTGCCTGTCATGAAGGGTAAGCTTTCCATGACGGCTATAGCCATACTTGTTCGTAAGGTTAATAAATCTAATCCTTTTACTCCAAAT
>NC_091558.1:33251439-33253939 GCF_042767895.1 Penaeus vannamei | reverse complement strand
AGTTAATAGATATGAAATAACAATTCTTTGTAACCAAAGGTAAAATGTCTTGAAGTCTCCTTCTTGAAATGAAGAAATTCTACATACTGAATCATTTGACTTAATGTATGATCCTGATACTTCCATCCCTCCTCTGGCCAAGAAAACTTTTTAAAAAAAAAAAAAAAAAAAAAAAAAAAAAAAAAAAAAATAAAAATCTAGCTTTCTCAATTATATGTCTATTAACAAATTTATCCATGATCTTGTAATAATGTAGGAATATATCATATATTCTTTCTGAACTGTATCTTTTATCTTTGGATCACTGGATAATTCTCCCCAAAGCTGAAAGAATACTTAATCTTTCCCCCCTTAAAATTCTCAGTTTTAACCAACCTTAAATCACTTTCTACACATATCAAATTAAACCTTGATACTGTGTAATCATGATAAAAACATGCTTAAGAGGTACATTTTGTACCATAGTGACCTCAATCTCTGCTGCCTCTATCTCGGAAGGCTCCTCTGTTATTGTTATTGCTGAAACCCCTAACTCCTCTCCGAAAATTGTTGTTGTTTCTCTGCACCTTAAATTGCTTTGGGATGATATGATTCTGATTTTCCTTAAGCTGTTTAATGGTTTCAACAATATTAGTTTCAAAGTTTCACCTGTCATGTTCTTACCTTCAACTATTTTTTGGAATGCCAGCTTAAAGTTTATCGATGAGATCTCTCCTCATTAGCTTTAATTAATTGAAAACTGGTAACAACACGCAAAGGCTGTCATTAAAGTTCTTATAGGAATCAACTATGATAGGGTCTTCCAGAAATCTAATTAATGGAATGAGTGCCTTAACTAGTAAACAACTTGTCTGCACTAACTTGCACCCCATCCTCTTGATTTGATGGCCAAAAGCTGAAAGAGCATTAATATCTGATTCTAGAACCTTCAACGCCTTAATATTTAATGGGATAGTCCATTGCTCTGCCAGCACATTTGCTTTCTTATCATCAGGTTCTAGAAGTAAATAAAACGTATTTTTTTGTTAAATCTTCTGTAACATCAAAAGCTGCTCCTAATTTAAGGCCAACTGTCCTAGGTTGGCTGGAAGGTAACTGGAAAACCTAAAAAATCTGTGTCACTACCAGTAAATGCTCCAATATTCAGCTGAGATACATTTTGTGAAGGCATAATTACATTTTGTCATGATACCAGATTATCCGACCCATGAACTAAGTCCTGAAAAAGAACAAGATGGTTTTCCCTATATGTATTATCATCATCATCCCTGTAAACATCATTATCCTCTCTTTAACAACTGTTATCACTTTCATCTGATTCCTGTAGCCTTGTGCTCACTTTCTCTTTTTTCAGAGTTTCCACTAAGGCTGGCAGAGTTTACCGAACTACAGAACTGCAGAAATTATCATCAGGCACTTGATTTTGATAAGATAGTGAATTACTTACATCTCACTTATCATCACTAATTTTGTGTAAATATATATATATATATATATATATATATATATATATATATATATATATATATATATATATATATATATATATATATATATATATATATGGCATGTAAAAGATAACATGAGAGTAATAATAATAATAAATATAACAATATGAAAAACATATACCACCCTGTACAGGGATTTCACAAAATTTACAAAACAGAGGTAGCCCCCGTGGTTGCCTTGCAGAAAGTAACTTGAAGCTAAGAATGGGCCCTGGTACCATCTACATTATTGTCCTTGCATGCTGCACAGTTTACACTTCATGTACATTTTGTAAAGCATATAATGTAAATATCACCAATGCTATTTCCTTTGTGCTCTAGTAATAGGCCACTATGCAGAACAAAAAGCTCCAGATATCCACACTGTGGTCGGTTAAAACAAACAACAATATTATCTGGTGTCTGCCGAATAAATAATGTCCAAGTCTAAACACTGGAAATGCAAACCGAATACTGAATACTTGGATCATTACACTGTCATGCACGCATGACTTCATGTTGCTGGGCAGACAGCTGTGGAAGAATAAATATTTTATTGCTCTGTATGAGAAATGTTTATTGCTTTATTTGATTTATTTTATTTGCATGCAAAACCTTCTTCAGCTTTGATACTCCACTGCACAGTATGTATTTCTATCTTTGGTAAAGTAATGGTTCTTAACCACACGCCACTGGGGATGCCATGTATGTGCAACATGCCATGCAAAAAGTGTGTTTAATCTAATAAATGTTTTTACATATAGATGGCTCCACAAGTACTAAGACACCAATGAGCCAATTACGAGAACTACCTGTCTCACCTGTTTACCCTTTTCTTTGATTTTTGATAATATTTTCAAGCATTTAATACTGCTGTTGGTAGTGTCAATACCAAAATAGTAATTATAATATTTATAACAAAAGTAATAATATCACCATTGATAGCATTAGCAAAAAAAGTGAGGTCACAAGATCTAGTAATTGCCTCCTTTGTGGGTAAACACTGGCAGGGC
>NC_091558.1:33216439-33218939 GCF_042767895.1 Penaeus vannamei | reverse complement strand
ACTGATTCATCATATCACTTTCCTAATATTAAAGTTTCAGGTCCGTTCGCATATCTTGAATCCGGTGCAAGACATCGGATTCATAAAACTCCTAAAAAAACGCTCAGGTCACAGAAGTCGAGCGCGATCTATACCATATGGACAGGATTTAGACTGGTTCAGTTTGTGGTCATACTTAATCGATACAGTATGACTGCTTTTAGTATCAGTATAAATATTAATATGTATGTACACACACATACACACACACGCACATATATCTATATATCTATATATAGATAGAGAGATAAATACATAGATAGATAGTTATACATAAGTGTATGTGTATGTATGTATGTGTGTGTTTTGATTCTGCATACAGAATTACACGAAAAAAATGCAATGTAAAATTTGTCCGTCACAAACTGACACACATTTTCTTACAAATCGTTGCCCCATGCTTTAATATTTCATCTTTTTCCTTCGCTTTTTTATCATCATTTATCGCGCTCTCCCTCTTTTCTCTTCTGTTCCCGGCAAGAGAGTCTTGAGGTGAGGATCAATATTTGAGGAAGCAGTAGGTTTGCGGACTGACGAAAAGTACTTTTTACGTTTTTGTTTCGGCGAAGTAGTCCTGCATCTCAGCTATGATACATTTCAACAGATTCTTTAGTAAAAAGGGAAAAAGGGAAAATATGATTAAATGCCACAGATCACACAGGAAATAAGACACTGATGTCTTGAAAAAAATAAGCACATTTTCCTCGTAAAACGTTCTGTAGACTGTTAGCACGCCGCGTCTGCCAAATGCCCGATAACTTAAGAAAAAAAAGAAAAAATAGATTACTCTCCCCCTTGTCCTTCGCTTACAACCACCAAACCTTTCCCATTCTCGCGAAGAACAACTGTATCTAGAGAGAGAGAAAAAAGAAGAATAAAACAGGAGAATAAAACCGCAGTTAAGAATAACATGTATGGATTGGTTGAAAAGGGGGATAGGAATGCCGGCTCCTCACCTATTCGTACCCGATACCAACTGTTGATGTTGTTCTTGTCGTACCCAGCCATCGTGCAGACCCTTAAGCACATACCTACTATGGCTCCCTCGTACTGCCAGTGCACAGCTGAGGAAGAAGCGGTGTCCAGCTAACCTTGAACTCGGTAAAAAAGGTGAGAGAGAGAGAGAGAGGAGGGGGGGGAGGAGAGGGGGTGAGAAGGAGAGGAGCTTTTGGGTGTGGAGGAGGGAGAGGGGGAGGGGGAGAGAGTGGGGAAGGAGAGGGGGAGGGGGAGAGAGTGGGGGAAGGAGAGGGTAGTGGAAGGTGAGTGGGGGTAGAGCTGTAGGAGGGAAAAGAAGTGGGAGAGGGAGAGGGATAGGGAAAGGGAGAAGAGAGAGAGAGAGGGAAAGGGAGAGGAAGAGAGAGAGGGAAAGGGAGAGGAAGAGAGAGAGGGAAAGGGAGAGGAAGAGAGAGAGGGAAAGATGAAAAGAGAGAGAGGGAAAGGGAAAGAGGAAGAGAGAGAGGGAAAGGGAGAGGGAGAGGGAGAGGGAGA
The DNA here is from genome assembly GCF_042767895.1 of Penaeus vannamei. Lineage (NCBI taxonomy): Eukaryota > Metazoa > Arthropoda > Malacostraca > Decapoda > Penaeidae > Penaeus > Penaeus vannamei. The sequence goes on along the minus strand of NC_091558.1, from coordinate 33,217,412 downwards.
GGGAGAGGGAGAGGGAGAGGGAGAGGGAGAGGGAGAGGGAGAGGGAGAGGGAGAGGGAGAGGGAGAGGGAGAGGGAGAGGGAGAGAGAGAGAGAGAGAGAGAGAGAGAGAGAGAGAGAGAGAGAGAGAGAGAGAGAGAGAGAGAGAGAGAGAGAGAGAGAGAGAGAGAGAGAGAGAGAGAGAGGGAGGGAGAGAGAGAAAGAAAGAAAAAGGGGTAAGGAAAGGAGGGGAAGGGGCGTGGGACAGAGACCAGAAGACGGGAAAGGGAGATGGGAGAGGGAGAGTAAGGAAGAGGTAGAAGAAGAGGATGAGGGCGAAGACGAAGGAGAGGGAAAAGAAGAAAGAGGAAGGGAAGGTTTGAGAAGGGGAGAGTGATAGAAGAGGATCTGGGTGAAGTGTGGGAGAAGTAGAGGAGAGAAAGAGAGAGAAGGAGAGAAGGATATAGATAGATAGATAGATTCACTAACAGATAGATATACAAGTAAATAGATAAATAGATATAGATGGATATATAGATATAGACAGATATATAGATAGAGAGATAGATAAATAGATAGGTAGATAGATAGATAGATAGATATAGAGAGTAAGGGCTACATTTCCCTGCTTTGTCCATATTCACCTGAAATAAAACCACACGATTTCTGTCCCGTTTATAAATAATGCACAATTGTAAACCGATCAAATGTCAGCATACAGACCCCCCACAGACCCCCGCCCCACCACGCACGCATGTACCCCCCCCCCAGTCCCACACATATAGTCAAATGATAGAGAGAAGGGGAGAGTGAGAGAGAAGGGGAGAGAGCGAGAGATAAGGAGAGAGAGAGAGAGAGAGAGAGAGAGAGAGAGAAGGGGAGAGAGCGAGAGATAAGGAGAGAGAGAGAGAGAGAGAAGGGGATAGAGAGAGGAGAGACAAAGAGAGAGAGAGAGAGAGATAGAGATAGAGATAGAGATAGAGAAAGAGAGAGAGA
>NC_091558.1:33206047-33208439 GCF_042767895.1 Penaeus vannamei | reverse complement strand
CCACCAACAATAACAACAGTAAAAACAACTACAACACCACTACTACCAACAATAACAACAGTAAAAACAACTACAACACCACTACCACCAACAATAACAACAGTAAAAACAACTACAACACCACTACTACCAACAATAACAACAGTAAAAACAACTACAACACCACTACCACCAACAATAACAACAGTAAAAACAACTACAACACCACTACCACCAACAATAACAACAGTAAAAACAACTACAACACCACTACCCCCAACAATAACAACAGTAAAAATGACTCCACCACCACCACCAGTAACACCAACAACAGCACCAACCCCGCCACCAACAACAGCAACAGCATTATCACCCCCAACGGCACTGCAACAGAGACAGCCGATGAGCAGCTGGCCCCTCGGCAAACCGCCTCACTCAGCCCCTCAACTTGGGCGATCCTGCAACTTAAGTGGATTTCTTAATTAAGCAACGGAAACCTCTTAAAATGTATCCCCATGAGGTAATGCAAGTCAACTCACTGCAAACTTGGCGGATAAGCCGTAGGACTAAACTGCTGTCAAGTTCCTTGTGGATGGCTTCGAGTTTGGGGCGAGTGTGTCTGTTTGTGCGTGTGGCTTTATGTGTGCATGAGAGAGAGAGAGGGAGGGAAGGAGAGAGGGAGAGAGAGGGAGAGGGAGAGGGAGAGGGAGAGGGAGAGAGAGAGGGAGAGGGAGGGAAGGAGAGAGGGAGAGGGAGAGGGTAGGAAGAGAGGGGGAGGGAGGGGGAGGGAGGGAAAGGGAGGGAGAGGCAGAGGGAGAGGCAGAGGGAGATAGATAGATAGATAGAGATAGAAGGATTGAGAGATAGAGGAGTGAGGAAAGAGATAGATAGATAGATAGATAGATAGATAGATAGATAGATAGAGAGAGAGAGAGAGAGAGAGAGAGAGAGAGAGAGAGAGAGAGGGGGGGGGAGGGAGAGACTGAGAAAGAGAGAGAGAATGAATGAGGAAGGAGAGGGGACGAAGAATAAGAAGAGGAGAAAGAAAATGAAAAAGAGGAAGAAGAGGGGATGGAGAAAGAAAAAAGAAGTGGAAGTAGAAGGACAGGAAGAGGAAAAAGAAGAGAACGAAGAGAAAATGAAAAAGAAAGAAAAAAAAATTGAGGAAGAGAGAGAGACATGAAGAGGGGAGAAACAATGTGACAAGAAACAAAAGCAAAAACAAAAATACTGGAAAAAATGGAACAGAATATCTGGCTCATAAAATCGTCAAATGAAATTCTCTCCCTTATACACACTGATCATAATCATAATTCTCATTTTTTATTATTCTCTTTCTACAAATCATAAAACTATCAACCATCAACCTAACATTTACCCCTCGGCAGTTAGCAGAAATTAATGGTTTCAAATCAAAAAGTTTTCAGAAGCAAAAAAGTGAACTCGCCCCAAAAAATGAATCAGGTTTCAAGCGTCGAGTCTCGGGTTTCGAAACAACAAAGAAGTTTCGAATCCGAGCGAGTGAACCGATGTAACTGTATATCAATCAAAGCACACAGGACGATGAAAAACAAAAACAAAAATACATAAATACACGAAACAAGAAAAAAAGGAAACAAACATACACCAAAAGAAAGCTGGGAAGATAAATGTTAATAACCGAGGCATCACAAAATAGAGAAAGAGAGAGAGATAGAATGAAAACAATACGACGGAAAGAAAAACAAGGCACCCGCAAAGAAAACGACATTACTGTTTATTTCCGGGAGCCGCGTGTTCCCTTTAGCAGTCGGAGCGGAAATGTGGCGGGAAGAACACCGCGCTCAGTTTCTGTTGGGCTTCCTGATCCTGACTCGCTGAGGGGAGAGGGAGAGGGGAGGAGAAAGCGAGGGAAAGGGAAGGGGAGAAGGTGGGAAAGGGGGGGGGGGGGTAAGGAGAACAAGGGATAAAGGGGAGGGAAAGAGGGGGTAAGCAGAACAAGGGATAAAGGGGAAGGAAAGAGGGAGGCATGGCAGGGAGAGGGAAGGAGGGAAAGGGAGAAGGAGAGAGGGAGGGAAAGAGGGGGTAAGTAGAACAAGGGATAAAGGGGAAGGAAAGAGGGACGGCATGGCAGGGAGGAGAAAGCGTGGGAGAGGGAAGGAGGGAAAGGGAGGAGAGAGGGAGGGAAAGAGGGGGTAAACAGAACAAGGGATAAAGGGGAAGGAAAGAGGGAGGCATGGCAGGGAGAGAGCGAGGGAGAGGGAAGGAGGGAAAGGGAGAAAGAGAGAGGGAAGGAGAGAGGGGGTAAGTAGAACAAGGGGTAAAGGGGAGGGAAAAAGGGACGGGGAGGGGAGGAGAAAGTGAGGGAGAGGGAAGGGGAGAGGGAGGGAAAGAAGGGGTAAGGAGAACAAGGGATAAAGGGAAGGGAAACAGG
>NC_091558.1:33196047-33198547 GCF_042767895.1 Penaeus vannamei | reverse complement strand
CTTACGAAAACAATTTCTTCGCAGGGGAAAGGCGCAACGCCGCTGCCTATAGACTTACTTCTGACCTTTGATTAAATTGTAGTAGAGTGCGCCTAATGCATAGATCCACTCGCGTTCAACCCGCCCGCTGCGCTTTCTCTCTCTCTTTGCGAAAGGCTGTTGCTAGGGCGGTCACGGTAGGTCTGGCTGATATTAGCATTGTTAATATTCATGTGGTTGTTATCATTACTTCGTTATTGGGGAGGAGTGAATGGCGGAGAAGGCTTAATGAATAAATACGAATATAGAGTTAGATGAATGAATAAAAGGGAATAAATCTGAAAATAGTGGTGCCATATCCATGTGCTTACTATGCATTGAGACATTTGATACATATTACTCCAATTTATAAATACGGCAATAAATGCATTGAAAACAAGGTCATGCGTAAGTTAAGCAATGTATTACCATGAATTCATTACATACCAAGAATACAACCGAACTGCACCTGCGATCTATTCTTCTGAAATGGAAACAAGAAATCACAAAGAGAAGGGGAAGGGGGAAGGTACATGAAACCAGAAACATACGAGGGTAAACTATATACTTTACAAAGGGCGAAGCAATTAATTCTCGTTTCACATCTCGCTTCAGAACACAGGAAGAACGCATTCGAAACAGTATCATGTCTTTATGAAGCTGACAGCAGACACCGCTTTTTTTCTCCATTTTCCGTCCTTGTCTTGTCTTTTTGTCGTTCTCTCATCTCTCTGAGGGTCACAAGCGCTCTCGCTATAGTTAGGATGATGAAAGTAAAAGACAGATCCTTTTACTTGGTCGTAATTGGATGAATTCTTGTGCAAAGACGCTCTGCTTTGCTCGAGTTAACGCGGGTGAAGATTACCTCGTTCCAGTCTTGAGATTCAAAATTGCCGGAATCGTGATAAACTTCACCATTAATTCACACCATCACCCTTTCAGCTAAAGCACCAGGTCCCGATCACCATCATCACCACCACGCCAAACAACTACGAACAGTGAAAGAGGCGTGTAATAATTGAACAGCAGTTACGGGTTGATTCGAAGCGTGTTGCCCAAACAAAACCACGAATCGATACAGTGAGCGAGAGAGTCCGAATACCAAGGCAAAACTCGGCGGGCAGATTCCGACGCGGCTCCAGATATAAACTCTAATAATTATGGCAGCACACACACACACACACACACGCACACACACGCACACACACACACACACACACACACACACACACACACACACACACACACACACACACTCTCTCTCTCTCTCTCTCTCTCTCTCTCTCTCTCTCTCTCTCTCTCTCTCTCTCTCTCTCTCTCTCTCTCTCTCTCTCTCTCTCTCTCTCTCTCTGGTCTGTACGGGAATGAGGCTATGGTGAGGGTGAGAAGCGGTGATAGCGAGGATGGTAAAAGTCATGACAGTGATGGTGACGAGAATGCTAAATGACATTAACCCAAGGTTACTGTGCAAAATGCTAATGTGTAAATTATAATGTGTAAAATGCTAATGTTACCGAGGACGAAGGAAGCTAATTCAACAACTAAAGATATACATATAATACACATATACATACGACACACGCACTTACCTATCTTTCTCTCTGATAATCTATCTATCTATCTATGCATGAATGTATATGTACATATGCGTGTGTACTTGCATGTATGAATGTACACCTGTCCATGTGCCAGGTATGCATTAACACATATGAAAGTGAAAATGAAAAGGCAGCAGTAATCATAATGTTGATGAAGAACACAGCTATTGTGCTCTTGCGTCAACTATTAACGCAGCTTTAGCAGTAATGATTACAGAATTGCTATAAAACGTGCTGTCTAAAAAGCGTTGTTATTGCTACTGAGAATCCAACGCTAAAAAAAATGTTAATAATAATATTGAGCCTGACTAATACCACTAATGGCTAGTGATAAAACACAAAGGAAAAGTCGTTTATACTGTAATAAGAGCAGTGATGATTATAAAATTAATAATTATAATGATGATTATAAAAATATGATAATGATATTCATAATGATAATGATATTATAATGATATTATAATGATAATGATATGTGATGATTATAATGATGATTATAAAAATATGATAATGATATTCAAATGATAGTAACAATAATGATGCCGATATTGATAATAATAATAATGATAATGACAGCAAGGATAATAGTAATAATAATGGTGATAATGATAATAATGATTAGTAATGACAATGATAAAGATAATAATGATAATAACAATAGCGATGAAACTATTACTAATAATACTGATAATGATATTAGTAATGATAGTAATGATATCGGTCATGACAATAAAAACTGATAATTGTGATGATAATGATGAAAATGAGAATGACAATGACAACAACAAAAACAGCAACTTTGATTATGATGATGATGATGATAATAATAATAACAAAAATAATAACGATAATAATCATGATGATGATAATGATAACAACAACAA
>NC_091558.1:33183547-33186047 GCF_042767895.1 Penaeus vannamei | reverse complement strand
GCATGAAGCCTGAATGCCGCCACTGTCAAGGGAACTGAAACAATTAAAGATGAATCCTTGAAAGTGACCACTAACAGTGAAGACTTAGCAGTGGTACGATTGTTGAGAGTGGTTTCACCTATCATTGATTGGGCCGCAGTGATGTTTACCATCTCCAGGGGTTATTGCCATTGCCATCTTCAGCAGTTCAGTTAGCATGTGCTTGTGGTGAAGACAGTTGAAGAAAACCTTGCATCACTATCACAGTATATGGATTGGATTGGTGGCAAGAACCATGAACTTGCTTGACAAGAATATTAGGAAATGCCAGCACCTGTGTGGTAGGACCAAGTTATGTATTTTCAGGAAGCTGATACTCCTTTGATACCAGATACTTGCACAATCCAGGACTGCCAGCTCTAGCTCTGTGGGTACTTGTCTTGACTGCCATCGGATGATCCCACCCATCAGGTTGCTGTACTCTAGAGGAGGACAATGAGAAGACCAAATAAGCCATGGCTTAGACAGGCAGATCATCAGTTGTGAAAATGTATCGATGGTCCATGAACCTACTTGGGAGCTCACCAAGAGGGACCCTCGTTGTTGGAAGCAAGGAGTGGATGCGACAATGTATCAGCTGTCACATAACTCATCACCAACCGGTTAGTTGTTGAAAAATCGTCATAAACTACCTATCAGTCATTAAATAAGTATCACGTTAATCATCAAATGTTTATCAGCAACATATCACTTCACAAGTATCAGTTCTCAACCTACTTGTTAGTCATCACGGAACTGTCAGGTGGATATAGTGATGTTTTTATAATGTATCATCCAAAAGGCTTACATGAATATAATTAAAATTGTTTTTGCCTCAGTTGTTTCTCAGTTTAATGTCTATCTCGCAACTAAATCGACCAGAGGAATGACGATAAAAAAAGTCTTGCAATACACTTGTAAAGAAAATCGTATATTTGGCTTTCACACAACTATCGCGAATACTACTGTTATTTCGCTCGAGTTCTGCACAAACTTTGAACCGTTGAATGACAAGCGTTTGAACAGTGAACACAAGCTGCTCCTAATATACGACAGTAATAGAAAAGGTATGACTTCGAATATCTTCAGAATACAAGAGATGTATTTGACCGGTTTCGAATATATCTTCGTTAGAAAAACACGCATTTATGACGAAGATGTAGTTGAAAGTGATTGAATACTTATCTTGCAGTGTGAAGATATTCTCATTAATACATTTGTCAGCATAAATATTGCTAATGAGACAACATTAATTTTACTTAGCCTTTCACGACAGGTTTAGAAGGTCTTGTACACGTCCGGGTTTTTGAGCTCATATTATTGTTACTTGCAGATTCACAAATAAACGCAAGCAGGCACTTACGAAACCACGCAGACACACACGCAAATACATACTCACGCAAACATACAGACACACAAACACACAAACGCAAGCAGAAACTTACGAAACCACGAAGACACACACGGAAATACACACTCTCGCAAACATATGCTCACGCAAACACTCAGACACAAAAACGCACGCAAACACACAGACACAAAAACGCACGCAAACACACACACAAACGCATTTCCTCCACAAAAAGAGAAAAAAAAGACTAATTCTCACTTCAAATTATCATATTTTAGGCCTATATCACTATCGGGTCATTTTTGGGCCAATATTTTCTGATTAGTTTCGGGTCGCAATTTCCTCCTACAGTGCAAGCACAGGTCATTTACCTCTTATTTATCGTCAAGGTTAAACGAGGTCGGAGGTCATCGAGTAAGGCTGTAATATCGCACATTTTGATAAACTCTGATGGCCAAGAGAGTAAAGGAAGGAGGAGGAGATAGAAAAAACAGTAATAATAATGATAATAATGGTAATAACAATTGGCTAACGAGGATGGTAATAATGATAATGATAATAATAATGATAATAATGATGATGATAAGTATAATAATGAATAAAGAAAAAAGAAAACGGGAGATCAGGTTACGTACGTCAGTTTGTCGATCAATTTACGTCACTTTCTGCAATTTACGTGTTTATGACGCGCTCTCACATAGACGTAATTTGGTACATGGTCACCCCTCTCTCGTTTTTATCTTTCGGCTTCTGTGTATTTATGACGTATTCACCTGTCTGTCTCTATTCCCCAAATCATCTCTTTCTCTTTTTTTAGTCTCTCTCTCTCTCTCTTTCTCTTTCTTCAGTCTCTCTCTCTCTCATTCTTTCTTTCTCTCTCTCTCTCTCTCTCTTTCTTCAATCTCTCTCTCTCTTATTTTTGGTAAATATGGGTTTGGGTTGGGTCGGTTGACTGAACTGCTACCAGCATTCTCTCTCTCTCTCTCTCTCTCTCTCTCTCTCTCTCTCTCTCTCTCTCTCTCTCTCTCTCTCTCTCTCTCTCTCACTCTCTCTCTCTCTCTCCTCTCTCTCTCTCTCTCTCTCTCTTCTCTCTCTCTCTCTCTCTTCTCTTTTTTTTTTTCTTCTTCCCCT
>NC_091558.1:33155672-33173172 GCF_042767895.1 Penaeus vannamei | reverse complement strand
TCCGAAAGCGTGCATTATTCAGGATTTCGGTATCTTGCTGTGAGGGGTACGGGAAGGGGACGATAGGGGGAATGGGGGAGGAAGGATAGGGGGAAGGGAAGGAAGGATAAGGATAAAGGAGAGGGAAGGATAGGGGTATGGGAGGTGGAAGGGAGTAAGAGGATTGGGGCAAGTATGAGGATAAGGGGGAGGGAGAATAAGGGGAAGGGAGAGGGAACGATAAGGGTATGGAAGAGGAAAGACGACAAGGATCAGGGTATTGCAGAGGAAGGAAAGGAATGAGTTCAAGGGGGGGGGGGCATGGCGTGGAGGAGAAAGAGGGTGGGGGTGGGGGGGACTCGAGCAGAGAAGGGGAAGCGGGTATTTGACAGACGGGAGGGAGGGTAATCTAAGGGGAAATGGGAAGAGGAAATGGAGGGTTAGGCAGGACAATGCGGAGTGGGGGTATTGGGTATGGATATGGGTAGGCCTACATTGAAGCAGAAGGGGGGTGGGGTGGAGAGGTAAGCAAAAGGGAGGTTCTTTAGGACCATGCGGCAGGGGGGGGGGGGGGGTAAGCTGACAGAAGATTTAGCTTTAGTAAGGTAAACAAAAGTAAATCAACTGAAGCAGAGGAGGAAGGAATGAGAGAGAAGCAACGGAGGAGTAAGGAAGGAGAGAGAAGGAACAGAGGAGGAAGGAGAGAAAAGCAACAGAGGAGGAAGAATAAAGAGAGAAGCAACAGAGGAGGAAGGAAGGAGAGAGAAGCAACGGAGGAGGAAGGAAGGAGAGAGAAGCAACAGAGGAGGAAGGAAGGAGAGAGAAGCAACAGAGGAGGAAGGAAAGAGAGAGAAGCAACAGAGGAGGAAGGAGAGAGAAGCAACAGAGGAGGAAGGAAGGAGAGAGAAGCAACAGAGGAGGAAGGAAGGAGAGAGAAGCAACAGAGGACGAAGGAGAGAGAAGCAACAGAGGAGGAAGGAAAGAGAGAGAAGCAACGGAGGAGGAAGGAGAGAGAAGCAACAGAGGAGGAAGGAGAGAGAAGCAACAGAGGAGGAAGAATAAAGAGAGAAGCAACAGAGGAGGAAGGAAGGAGAGAGAAGCAACAGAGGAGGAAGGAAGGAGAGAGAAGCAACGGAGGAGGAAGGAGAGAGAGAGAAGCAACAGAGGAGGAAGGAAGGAGAGAGATGCAACAGAGGAGGAAGGAAGGAAAGAGAAGCAACAGAGGAGGAAGGAGAGAGAAGCAACAGAGGAGGAAGGAAGGAGAGAGAAGCAACAGAGGAGGAAGGAGAGAGAAGCAACAGAGGAGGAAGGAAGGAGAGAGAAGCAACAGAGGACGAAGGAGATAGAAGCAACAGAGGAGGAAGGAAAGAGAGAGAAGCAACGGTAGAGGAAGGAGAGAGAAGCAACAGAGGAGGAAGGAGAGAGAAGCAACAGAGGAGGAAGGAAGGAGAGAGAAGCAACGGAGGAGGAAGGAGAGAGAAGCAACAGAGGAGGAAGGAAGGAGAGAGAAGCAACAGAGGAGGAAGGAGAGAGAAGCAACAGAGGAGGAAGGAGAGAGAAGCAACAGAGGAGGAAGGAGAGAGAGAAGCAACAGAGGAGGAAGGAAGGAGAGAGAAGCAACAGAGGAGGAAGGAAAGAGAGAGAAGCAACGGTAGAGGAAGGAGAGAGAAGCAACAGAGGAGGAAGGAGAGAGAAGCAACAGAGGAGGAAGGAAGGAGAGAGAAGCAACGGAGGAGGAAGGAGAGAGAAGCAACAGAGGAGGAAGGAAGGAGAGAGAAGCAACAGAGGACGAAGGAGATAGAAGCAACAGAGGAGGAAGGAGAGAGAAGCAACAGAGGAGGAAGGAGAGAGAGAAGCAACAGAGGAGGAAGGAAGGAGAGAGAAGCAACAGAGGAGGAAGGAAAGAGAGAGAAGCAACGGTAGAGGAAGGAGAGAGAAGCAACAGAGGAGGAAGAATAAAGAGAGAAGCAACAGAGGAGGAAGGAAGGAGAGAGAAGCAACAGAGGAGGAAGGAAGGAGAGAGAAGCAACAGAGGAGGAAGGAAGGAGAGAGAAGCAACGGAGGAGGAAGGAGAGAGAGAAGCAACAGAGGAGGAAGGAAGGAGAGAGAAGCAACAGAGGAGGAAGGAAGGAGAGAGAAGCAACGGAGGAGGAAGGAGAGAGAAGCAACAGAGGAGGAAGGAAGGAGAGAGAAGCAACAGAGGAGGAAGGAAGGAGAGAGAAGCAACGGAGGAGGAAGGAGAGAGAGAGAAGCAACAGAGGAGGAAGGAAGGAGAGAGAAGCAACAGAGGAGGAAGGAAGGAGAGAGAAGCAACAGAGGAGGAAGGAAGGAGAGAGAGGCAACAGAAGAAGGAGGGAGAAGCAACATCGCAGGAAGGAGGCAGGAGCAACAGAGGAGGAAGGAAGGAGAGAGAAGCAACGGAGGAGGAAGGAAGGAGAGAGATGCAACAGAGGAGGAAGGAAGGAGAGAGAAGCAACAGAGGAAGGAGAGAGAAGCAACAGCGGAGGAAGGAGAGAGAAGCAACAGAGGAGGAAGGAAGGAGAGAGAAGCAACAGAGGAGGAAGGAAGGAGAGAGATGCAACAGAGGAGGAAGGAAGGAGAGACAAGCAACAGAGGAAGGAGAGAGAAGCAACAGAGGAAGAAGGAAAGAGAGAGAAGCAACGGTAGAGGAAGGAGAGAGAAGCAACAGAGGAGGAAGGAGAGAGAAGCAACAGAGGAGGAAGGAAGGAGAGAGAAGCAACAGAGGAGGAAGGAAGGAGAGAGAAGCAACAGAGGAGGAAGGAGAGAGAAGCAACAGAGGAGGAAGGAAGGAGAGAGAAGCAACAGAGGAGGAAGGAAGGAGAGAGAAGCAACGGAGGAGGAAGGAGAGAGAAGCAACAGAGGAGGAAGGAAGGAGAGAGAAGCAACAGAGGAGGAAGGAGAGAGAAGCAACAGAGGAGGAAGGAAGGAGAGAGAAGCAACAGAGGAGGAAGGAAGGAGAGAGAAGCAACGGAGGAGGAAGGAGAGAGAAGCAACAGAGGAGGAAGGAAGGAGAGAGATGCAACAGAGGAGGAAGGAAGGAGAGAGAAGCAACAGCGGAGGAAGGAGAGAGAAGCAACAGAGGAAGAAGGAAAGAGAGAGAAGCAACGGTAGAGGAAGGAGAGAGAAGCAACAGCGGAGGAAGGAGAGAGAAGCAACAGAGGAGGAAGGAAGGAGAGAGAAGCAACAGAGGAGGAAGGAAGGAGAGAGAAGCAACAGAGGAGGAAGGAGAGAGAAGCAACAGAGGAGGAAGGAAGGAGAGAGAAGCAACAGAGGAGGAAGGAGAGAGAAGCAACAGAGGAGGAAGGAAGGAGAGAGAAGCAACAGAGGAGGAAGGAAGGAGAGAGAAGCAACGGAGGAGGAAGGAGAGAGAAGCAACAGAGGAGGAAGGAAGGAGAGAGAAGCAACAGAGGAGGAAGGAGAGAGAAGCAACAGAGGAGGAAGGAAGGAGAGAGAAGCAACAGAGGAGGAAGGAAGGAGAGAGAAGCAACAGAGGAGGAAGGATAAAGAGAGAAGCAACAGAGGAGGAAGGAAGGAGAGAGAAGCAACAGAGGAGGAAGGAAGGAGAGAGAAGCAACAGAGGAGGAAGGAAGGAGAGAGAAGCAACGGTAGAGGAAGGAGAGAGAAGCAACAGAGGAGGAAGGAGAGAGAAGCAACAGAGGAGGAAGGAGAGAGAAGCAACAGAGGAGGAAGGAAGGAGAGAGAAGCAACGGAGGAGGAAGGAGAGAGAAGCAACAGAGGAGGAAGGAAGGAGAGAGAAGCAACAGAGGAGGAAGGAGAGAGAAGCAACAGAGGAGGAAGGAAGGAGAGAGAAGCAACAGAGGAGGAAGGAAGGAGAGAGAAGCAACAGAGGAGGAAGGAAGGAGAGAGAAGCAACAGAGGAGGAAGGAAGGAGAGAGAAGCAACAGAGGAGGAAGGAAGGAGAGAGAAGCAACAGAGGAGGAAGGAAGGAGAGAGAAGCAACGGAGGAGGAAGGAGATAGAAGCAACAGAGGAAGAAGGAAAGAGAGAGAAGCAAGGGTAGAGGAAGGAGAGAGAAGCAACAGAGGAGGAAGGAGAGAGAAGCAACAGAGGAGGAAGGAGAGAGAAGCAACAGAGGAGGAAGGAAGGAGAGAGAAGCAACAGAGGAGGAAGGAAGGAGAGAGAAGCAACGGAGGACGAAGGAGATAGAAGCAACAGAGGAAGAAGGAAAGAGAGAGAAGCAACGGTAGAGGAAGGAGAGAGAAGCAACAGAGGAGGAAGGAGAGAGAAGCAACAGAGGAGGAAGGAGAGAGAAGCAACAGAGGAGGAAGGAAGGAGAGAGAAGCAACAGAGGAGGAAGGAAGGAGAGAGAAGCAACGGAGGACGAAGGAGATAGAAGCAACAGAGGAAGAAGGAAAGAGAGAGAAGCAACGGTAGAGGAAGGAGAGAGAAGCAACAGAGGAGGAAGGAGAGAGAAGCAACAGAGGAGGAAGGAAGGAGAGAGAAGCAACGGAGGAGGAAGGAGAGAGAAGCAACAGAGGAGGAAGGAAGGAGAGAGAAGCAACAGAGGAGGAAGGAGAGAGAAGCAACAGAGGAGGAAGGAGAGAGAAGCAACAGAGGAGGAAGGAGAGAGAAGCAACAGAGGAGGAAGGAGAGAGAAGCAACAGAGGAGGAAGGAAGGAGAGAGAAGCAACAGAGGAGGAAGGAAGGAGAGAGAAGCAACAGAGGAGGAAGGAAGGAGAGAGAAGCAACAGAGGAGGAAGGAAGGAGAGAGAAGCAACAGAGGAGGAAGGAAGCAGAGAGAAGCAACGGAGGACGAAGGAGATAGAAGCAACAGAGGAAGAAGGAAAGAGAGAGAAGCAACGGTAGAGGAAGGAGAGAGAAGCAACAGAGGAGGAAGGAGAGAGAAGCAACAGAGGAGGAAGGAAGGAGAGAGAAGCAACGGAGGAGGAAGGAGAGAGAAGCAACAGAGGAGGAAGGAAGGAGAGAGAAGCAACAGAGGAGGAAGGAGAGAGAAGCAACAGAGGAGGAAGGAGAGAGAAGCAACAGAGGAGGAAGGAGAGAGAAGCAACAGAGGAGGAAGGAGAGAGAAGCAACAGAGGAGGAAGGAAGGAGAGAGAAGCAACAGAGGAGGAAGGAAGGAGAGAGAAGCAACAGAGGAGGAAGGAAGGAGAGAGAAGCAACAGAGGAGGAAGGAAGGAGAGAGAAGCAACGGAGGACGAAGGAGATAGAAGCAACAGAGGAAGAAGGAAAGAGAGAGAAGCAACGGTAGAGGAAGGAGAGAGAAGCAACAGAGGAGGAAGGAGAGAGAAGCAACAGAGGAGGAAGGAGAGAGAAGCAACAGAGGAGGAAGGAAGGAGAGAGAAGCAACAGAGGAGGAAGGAAGGAGAGAGAAGCAACGGAGGACGAAGGAGATAGAAGCAACAGAGGAAGAAGGAAAGAGAGAGAAGCAACGGTAGAGGAAGGAGAGAGAAGCAACAGAGGAGGAAGGAGAGAGAAGGAACAGAGGAGGAAGGAAGGAGAGAGAAGCAACGGAGGAGGAAGGAGAGAGAAGCAACAGAGGAGGAAGGAAGGAGAGAGAAGCAACAGAGGAGGAAGGAGAGAGAAGCAACAGAGGAGGAAGGAAGGAGAGAGAAGCAACAGAGGAGGAAGGAAGGAGAGAGAAGCAACAGAGGAGGAAGGAAGGAGAGAGAAGCAACGGAGGAGGAAGGAGATAGAAGCAACAGAGGAAGAAGGAAAGAGAGAGAAGCAACGGTAGAGGAAGGAGAGAGAAGCAACAGAGGAGGAAGGAGAGAGAAGCAACAGAGGAGGAAGGAGAGAGAAGCAACAGAGGAGGAAGGAAGGAGAGAGAAGCAACAGAGGAGGAAGGAAGGAGAGAGAAGCAACGGAGGACGAAGGAGATAGAAGCAACAGAGGAAGAAGGAAAGAGAGAGAAGCAACGGTAGAGGAAGGAGAGAGAAGCAACAGAGGAGGAAGGAGAGAGAAGCAACAGAGGAGGAAGGAAGGAGAGAGAAGCAACGGAGGAGGAAGGAGAGAGAAGCAACAGAGGAGCAAGGAGAGAGAAGCAACAGAGGAGGAAGGAGAGAGAAGCAACAGAGGAGGAAGGAAGGAGAGAGAAGCAACGGAGGAGGAAGGAGAGAGAAGCAACAGAGGAGGAAGGAAGGAGAGAGAAGCAACGGAGGAGGAAGGAGAGAGAAGCAACAGAGGAGGAAGGAAGGAGAGAGAAGCAACAGAGGAGGAAGGAAGGAGAGAGAAGCAACAGAGGAGGAAGGAAGGAGAGAGAAGCAACAGAGGACGAAGGAGATAGAAGCAACAGAGGAAGAAGGAAAGAGAGAGAAGCAACAGAGGAGGAAGGAGAGAGAAGCAACAGAGGAGGAAGAATAAAGAGAGAAGCAACAGAGGAGGAAGGAAGGAGAGAGAAGCAACAGAGGAGGAAGGAAGGAGAGAGGAGCAACAGAGGAGGAAGGAAGGAGAGAGAAGCAACAGAAGAGGAAGGAAGAAGAGAGAAGCAAGAGAGGAGGGAGGAAGGAGAGAGGAACAACTGATGAGGAAGGAGAGAGAAGGAACAGAGGAGGAAGGAAGGAGAGAGAAGCAACAGAGGAGGAAGGAAGGAGAGAGAAGCAACAGAGGAGGAAGGAAGGAGAGAGAAGCAACAGAGGACGAAGGAGATAGAAGCAACAGAGGAAGAAGGAAAGAGAGAGAAGCAACAGAGGAGGAAGGAGAGAGAAGCAACAGAGGAGGAAGAATAAAGAGAGAAGCAACAGAGGAGGAAGGAAGGAGAGAGAAGCAACAGAGGAGGAAGGAAGGAGAGAGGAGCAACAGAGGAGAAAGGAAGGAGAGAGAAGCAACAGAGGAGGAAGGAAGGAGAGAGGAGCAACAGAGGAGGAAGGAGAGAAAAGCAACAGAGGAGGAAGGATAAAGAGAGAAGCAACAGAGGAGGAAGGAAGGAGAGAGAAGCAACAGAGGAGGGAGGAGAGAAAAGCAACAGAGGAGGAAGGAGAAAGAGAGAGGCAACAGAGGAGGAAGGAAGGGGAGAGAAGCAACAGAGGAGGAAGGATAAAGAGAGAAGCAACAGAGGAGGAAGGAGAGAAAAGCAACAGAGGAGGAAAGATAAAGAGAGAAGCAACAGAGAAGGAAGGAGAGAAAAGCAAAAGAGGAGGAAGGAAGGAGAGAAAAGCAACAGAGGAGGAAGGAAGGAGAGAGAAGCAACAGAGGAGGAAGGAAGGAGAGAAAAGCAACAGAGGAGGAAGGATAAAGAGAGAAGCAACAGAGGAGGAAGGAAGGAGAGAGAAGCAACAGAGGAGGAAGGAAGGAGAGAGAAGCAACGGACGAGGAAGGAGAGAGAGAGAAGCAACAGAGGAGGAGGGAAGGAGAGAGAAGGACAACGAGGGAAAGAGGTTTCCTCCCGACTTCCCTCTACATGATTTGGTGCAACAAGACCCCTTAACAACCCTCGCGGAACGACCTTTCTCTCCAGGAGCGAAGGTCAGCAGCATGACCTTCCTCTGGCGATGCAGTGAGCTTGTTATTTTAATGCATGACGTGTATTTCGTGATATAACTATGCGTTTCCTTTTTTTTTACATTTGGATAAGTCAGTATCTTTATTATAATATCAGTTTGGAGCGTGTGTTCCGAAAAATCAAATTCGGAATTTTGTAAAGTTCCGAAATCTTTCACTCGCATCAAATTCAACATTTTGAAAATCCTTTCCCGCACCAAATTCAAATTTCCGAAAATCTTCACTCGCATTAGATTCAATGTCCGAAATCTTTTATTCGCATCAAATTCAAAATAATGTAAATCTTCAAACGCCAAAATTCCGAAATTCTAAACCAATCCAATCCAAAGTTCCGAATATCATTAAGTTCGGTCCCGAGAATCATCTCTTGCCTCAAATTCAAAGTTCCGAAATTCTTCAATCCCGTCAAATCCAAAGTTCCGAAAATCATCTCTCGCCTCAAATCCAAAGTTCCGAAATTCTTCAATCCCGTCAAATCCAAAGTTCCGAAAATCATCACTCGCCTCAAATCCAAAGTTCCGAAATTCTTCAATCCCGTCAAATCCAAAGTTCCGAGAATCATCTCTTGCCTCAAATTCAAAGTTCCGAAATTCTTCAATCCCGTCAAATCCAAAGTTCCGAAAATCATCTCTCGCCTCAAATCCAAAGTTCCGAAATTCTTCAATCCCGTCAAATCCAAAGTTCCGAAAATCATCTCTCGCCTCAAATCCAAAGTTCCGAAATTCTTCAATCCCGTCAAATCCAAAGTTCCGAAAATCATCTCTCGCCTCAAATCCAAAGTTCCGAAATTCTTCAATCCCGTCAAATCCAAAGTTCCGAAAATCATCTCTCGCCTCAAATCCAAAGTTCCGAAATTCTTCAATCCCGTCAAATCCAAAGTTCCGAAAATCATCTCTCGCCTCAAATCCAAAGTTCCGAAATTCTTCAATCCCGTCAAATCCAAAGTTCCGAAAATCATCTCTCGCCTCAAATCCAAAGTTCCGAAATTCTTCAATCCCGTCAAATCCAAAGTTCCGAAAATCATCTCTCGCCTCAAATCCAAAGTTCCGAAATTCTTCAATCCCGTCAAATCCAAAGTTCCGAAAATCATCACTCGCCTCAAATCCAAAGTTCCGAAATTCTTCAATCCCGTCAAATCCAAAGTTCCGAAAATCATCTCTCGCCTCAAATCCAAAGTTCCGAAATTCTTCAATCCCGTCAAATCCAAAGTTCCGAAAATCATCTCTCGCCTCAAATCCAAAGTTCCGAAATTCTTCAATCCCGTCAAATCCAAAGTTCCGAGAATCATCTCTTGCCTCAAATTCAAAGTTCCGAAATTCTTCAATCCCGTCAAATCCAAAGTTCCGAAAATCATCTCTCGCCTCAAATTCAAAGTTCCGAAATTCTTCAATCCCGTCAAATCCAAAGTTCCGAAAATCATCTCTCGCCTCAAATCCAAAGTTCCGAAATTCTTCAATCCCGTCAAATCCAAAGTTCCGAAAATCATCTCTCGCCTCAAATCCAAAGTTCCGAAATTCTTCATTCCCGTCAAATCCAAAGTTCCGAGAATCATCTCTTGCCTCAAATCCAAAGTTCCGAAATTCTTCAATCCCGTCAAATCCAAAGTTCCGAGAATCATCTCTTGCCTCAAATTCAAAGTTCCGAAATTCTTCAATCCCGTCAAATCCAAAGTTCCGAAAATCATCACTCGCCTCAAATCCAAAGTTCCGAAATTCTTCAATCCCGTCAAATCCAAAGTTCCGAAAATCATCTCTCGCCTCAAATCCAAAGTTCCGAAATTCTTCAATCCCGTCAAATCCAAAGTTCCGAAAATCATCTCTCGCCTCAAATCCAAAGTTCCGAAATTCTTCAATCCCGTCAAATCCAAAGTTCCGAAAATCATCTCTCGCCTCAAATCCAAAGTTCCGAAATTCTTCAATCCCGTCAAATCCAAAGTTCCGAAAATCATCTCTCGCCTCAAATCCAAAGTTCCGAAATTCTTCAATCCCGTCAAATCCAAAGTTCCGAAAATCATCACTCGCCTCAAATCCAAAGTTCCGAAATTCTTCAATCCCGTCAAATCCAAAGTTCCGAGAATCATCTCTTGCCTCAAATTCAAAGTTCCGAAATTCTTCAATCCCGTCAAATCCAAAGTTCCGAAAATCATCTCTCGCCTCAAATCCAAAGTTCCGAAATTCTTCAATCCCGTCAAATTCAAAGTTCCGAAAATCATCTCTCGCCTCAAATCCAAAGTTCCGAAATTCTTCAATCCCGTCAAATCCAAAGTTCCGAAAATCATCTCTCGCCTCAAATCCAAAGTTCCGAAATTCTTCAATCCCGTCAAATTCAAAGTTCCGAAAATCATCTCTCGCCTCAAATCCAAAGTTCCGAAATTCTTCACTCGCCTCAAATCCAAAGTTCCGAAAATCATCTCTCGCCTCAAATCCAAAGTTCCGAAAATCATCACTCGCCTCAAATCCAAAGTTCCGAAAATCATCTCTCGCCTCAAATCCAAAGTTCCGAAAATCATCACTCGCCTCAAATCCAAAGTTCCGAAAATCATCTCTCGCCTCAAATCCAAAGTTCCGAAAATCATCACTCAGGCGAGTGATGATTTTCGGAAAGTCCAAAGTCCCGAAAATCATCAAGTTCAGTCCCGAAAATCATCATTCGCCTCAAATCCGAAGTTCCGAAATTCTTCACTCCCGTCAAATCCAAAGTTCCGAAAATCATCAAGTTCGGTCCCGAAAATCATCTCTCGCCTCAAATCCAAAGTTCCGAAATTCTTCACTCCCGTCAAATCCAAAGTTCCGAAATTCTTCAATCCCGTCAAATCCAAAGTTCCGAAAATCATCACTCGCCTCAAATCCAAAGTTCCGAAATTCTTCACTCCCGTCAAATCCAAAGTTCCGAAAATCATCTCTCGCCTCAAATCCAAAGTTCCGAAATTCTTCACTCCCGTCAAATCCAAAGTTCCGAAAATCATCTCTCGCCTCAAATCCAAAGTTCCGAAATTCTTCACTCCCGTCAAATCCAAAGTTCCGAAATTCTTCAATCCCGTCAAATCCAAAGTTCCGAAAATCATCTCTCGCCTCAAATCCAAAGTTCCGAAATTCTTCACTCCCGTCAAATCCAAAGTTCCGAAAATCATCTCTCGCCTCAAATCCAAAGTTCCGAAATTCTTCACTCCCGTCAAATCCAAAGTTCCGAAATTCTTCAATCCCGTCAAATCCAAAGTTCCGAAAATCATCACTCGCCTCAAATCCAAAGTTCCGAAAATCATCACTCGCCTCAAATCCAAAGTTCCGAAAATCATCACTCGCCTCAAATCCAAAGTTCCGAAAATCATCACTCGCCTCAAATCCAAAGTTCCGAAAATCTTCACTCCCATCAAATCCAAAGTTCCGAAAATCATTAAGTTCGGTCCCGAAAATCATCTCTCGCCTCAAATCCAAAGTTCCGAAAATCATCTCTCGCCTCAAATCCAAAGTTCCGAAATTCTTCACTCGCCTCAAATCCAAAGTTCCGAAAATCATCTCTCGCCTCAAATCCAAAGTTCCGAAAATCATCTCTCGCCTCAAATCCAAAGTTCCGAAAATCATCTCTCGCCTCAAATCCAAAGTTCCGAAAATCTTCACTCGCCTCAAATCCAAAGTTCCGAAAATCATCTCTCGCCTCAAATCCAAAGTTCCGAAATTCTTCACTCCCGTCAAATCCAAAGTTCCGAAAATCATCTCTCGCCTCAAATCCAAAGTTCCGAAATTCTTCACTCCCGTCAAATCCAAAGTTCCGAAATTCTTCAATCCCGTCAAATCCAAAGTTCCGAAAATCATCTCTCGCCTCAAATCCAAAGTTCCGAAAATCATCTCTCGCCTCAAATCCAAAGTTCCGAAAATCATCATTCGCCTCAAATCCAAAGTTCCGAAATTCTTCACTCGCCTCAAATCCAAAGTTCCGAAAATCATCTCTCGCCTCAAATCCAAAGTTCCGAAAATCATCTCTCGCCTCAAATCCAAAGTTCCGAAATTCTTCACTCGCCTCAAATCCAAAGTTCCGAAAATCATCTCTCGCCTCAAATCCAAAGTTCCGAAAATCATCACTCGCCTCAAATCCAAAGTTCCGAAAATCATCATTCGCCTCAAATCCAAAGTTCCGAAAATCATCACTCGCCTCAAATCCAAAGTTCCGAAATTCTTCACTCCCATCAAATCCAAAGTTCCGAAAATCATTAAGTTCGGTCCCGAAAATCATCTCTCGCCTCAAATCCAAAGTTCCGAAATTCTTCACTCCCATCCAATCCAAAGTTCCGAAAATCATCACTCGCCTCAAATCCAAAGTCCCGAAAATCATTAAGTTCGGTCCCGAAAATCATCACTCGCCTCAAATCCAAAGTTCCGAAAATCATCTCTCGCCTCAAATCCAAAGTTCCGAAAATCATCTCTCGCCTCAAATCCAAAGTTCCGAAATTCTTCACTCGCCTCAAATCCAAAGTTCCAAAAATCATCTCTCGCCTCAAATCCAAAGTTCCGAAAATCATCTCTCGCCTCAAATCCAAAGTTCCGAAAATCATCTCTCGCCTCAAATCCAAAGTTCCGAAAATCATCACTCGCCTCAAATCCAAAGTTCCGAAAATCATCTCTCGCCTCAAATCCAAAGTTCCGAAAATCATCACTCGCCTCAAATCCAAAGTTCCGAAAATCATCTCTCGCCTCAAATCCAAAGTTCCGAAAATCATCTCTCGCCTCAAATCCAAAGTTCCGAAAATCATCTCTCGCCTCAAATCCAAAGTTCCGAAAATCATCTCTCGCCTCAAATCCAAAGTTCCGAAAATCATCTCTCGCCTCAAATCCAAAGTTCCGAAAATCATCTCTCGCCTCAAATCCAAAGTTCCGAAAATCATCTCTCGCCTCAAATCCAAAGTTCCGAAAATCATCTCTCGCCTCAAATCCAAAGTTCCGAAAATCATCTCTCGCCTCAAATCCAAAGTTCCGAAAATCATCTCTCGCCTCAAATCCAAAGTTCCGAAAATCATCTCTCGCCTCAAATCCAAAGTTCCGAAAATCATCTCTCGCCTCAAATCCAAAGTTCCGAAAATCATCTCTCGCCTCAAATCCAAAGTTCCGAAAATCATCTCTCGCCTCAAATCCAAAGTTCCGAAAATCATCTCTCGCCTCAAATCCAAAGTTCCGAAAATCATCTCTCGCCTCAAATCCAAAGTTCCGAAAATCATCTCTCGCCTCAAATCCAAAGTTCCGAAAATCATCATTCGCCTCAAATCCAAAGTTCCGAAAATCATCTCTCGCCTCAAATCCAAAGTTCCGAAAATCATCTCTCGCCTCAAATCCAAAGTTCCGAAAATCATCACTCGCCTCAAATCCAAAGTTCCGAAAATCATCTCTCGCCTCAAATCCAAAGTTCCGAAAATCATCTCTCGCCTCAAATCCAAAGTTCCGAAAATCATCTCTCGCCTCAAATCCAAAGTTCCGAAAATCATCTCTCGCCTCAAATCCAAAGTTCCGAAAATCATCATTCGCCTCAAATCCAAAGTTCCGAAAATCATCTCTCGCCTCAAATCCAAAGTTCCGAAAATCATCTCTCGCCTCAAATCCAAAGTTCCGAAAATCATCACTCGCCTCAAATCCAAAGTTCCGAAAATCATCATTCGCCTCAAATCCAAAGTTCCGAAAATCATCACTCGCCTCAAATCCAAAGTTCCAAAAATCATCTCTCGCCTCAAATCCAAAGTTCCGAAAATCATCATTCGCCTCAAATCCAAAGTTCCGAAAATCATCTCTCGCCTCAAATCCAAAGTTCCGAAAATCATCACTCGCCTCAAATCCAAAGTTCCGAAAATCATCTCTCGCCTCAAATCCAAAGTTCCGAAAATCATCACTCGCCTCAAATCCAAAGTTCCGAAAATCATCATTCGCCTCAAATCCAAAGTTCCGAAAATCATCACTCGCCTCAAATCCAAAGTTCCAAAAATCATCTCTCGCCTCAAATCCAAAGTTCCGAAAATCATCTCTCGCCTCAAATCCAAAGTTCCGAAAATCATCTCTCGCCTCAAATCCAAAGTTCCGAAAATCATCTCTCGCCTCAAATCCAAAGTTCCGAAAATCATCACTCGCCTCAAATCCAAAGTTCCGAAAATCATCATTCGCCTCAAATCCAAAGTTCCGAAAATCATCACTCGCCTCAAATCCAAAGTTCCAAAAATCATCTCTCGCCTCAAATCCAAAGTTCCGAAAATCATCATTCGCCTCAAATCCAAAGTTCCGAAAATCATCACTCGCCTCAAATCCAAAGTTCCGAAAATCATCATTCGCCTCAAATCCAAAGTTCCGAAAATCATCATTCGCCTCAAATCCAAAGTTCCGAAAATCATCACTCGCCTCAAATCCAAAGTTCCGAAATTCTTCACTCGCCTCAAATCCAAAGTTCCGAAAATCATCACTCGCCTCAAATCCAAAGTTCCGAAATTCTTCACTCGCCTCAAATCCAAAGTTCCGAAAATCATCACTCGCCTCAAATCCAAAGTTCCGAAAATCATCTCTCGCCTCAAATCCAAAGTTCCGAAATTCTTCACTCGCCTCAAATCCAAAGTTCCGAAAATCATCACTCGCCTCAAATCCAAAGTTCCGAAAATCATCATTCGCCTCAAATCCAAAGTTCCGAAAATCATCACTCGCCTCAAATCCAAAGTTCCGAAAATCATCACTCGCCTCAAATCCAAAGTTCCGAAATTCTTCACTCCCATCCAATCCAAAGTTCCGAAAATCATCTCTCGCCTCAAATCCAAAGTTCCGAAAATCATCATTCGCCTCAAATCCAAAGTTCCGAAATTCTTCACTCGCCTCAAATCCAAAGTTCCGAAAATCATCATTCGCCTCAAATCCAAAGTCCCGAAAATCTTCACTCGCCTCAAATCCAAAGTTCCGAAAATCATCTCTCGCCTCAAATCCAAAGTTCCGAAATTCTTCACTCCCGTCAAATCCAAAGTTCCGAAAATCATCTCTCGCCTCAAATCCAAAGTTCCGAAATTCTTCAATCCCGTCAAATCCAAAGTTCCGAAAATCATCACTCGCCTCAAATCCAAAGTTCCGAAAATCTTCACTCCCATCAAATCCAAAGTTCCGAAAATCATCTCTCGCCTCAAATCCAAAGTTCCGAAAATCATCTCTCGCCTCAAATCCAAAGTTCCGAAAATCATCATTCGCCTCAAATCCAAAGTTCCGAAATTCTTCACTCGCCTCAAATCCAAAGTTCCGAAAATCATCTCTCGCCTCAAATCCAAAGTTCCGAAAATCATCTCTCGCCTCAAATCCAAAGTTCCGAAAATCATCTCTCGCCTCAAATCCAAAGTTCCGAAAATCATCATTCGCCTCAAATCCAAAGTTCCGAAATTCTTCACTCGCCTCAAATCCAAAGTTCCGAAAATCATCTCTCGCCTCAAATCCAAAGTTCCGAAAATCATCTCTCGCCTCAAATCCAAAGTTCCGAAATTCTTCACTCGCCTCAAATCCAAAGTTCCGAAAATCATCTCTCGCCTCAAATCCAAAGTTCCGAAATTCTTCACTCCCGTCAAATCCAAAGTTCCGAAATTCTTCACTCGCCTCAAATCCAAAGTTCCGAAAATCATCTCTCGCCTCAAATCCAAAGTTCCGAAATTCTTCACTCCCGTCAAATCCAAAGTTCCGAAAATCTTCACTCGCCTCAAATCCAAAGTTCCGAAAATCATCTCTCGCCTCAAATCCAAAGTTCCGAAAATCATCTCTCGCCTCAAATCCAAAGTTCCGAAAATCATCATTCGCCTCACATCCAAAGTTCCGAAATTCTTCACTCGCCTCAAATCCAAAGTTCCGAAATTCTTCACTCGCCTCAAATCCAAAGTTCCGAAAATCATCTCTCGCCTCAAATCCAAAGTTCCGAAAATCATCACTCGCCTCAAATCCAAAGTTCCGAAATTCTTCACTCGCCTCAAATCCAAAGTTCCGAAAATCATCTCTCGCCTCAAATCCAAAGTTCCGAAAATCATCACTCGCCTCAAATCCAAAGTTCCGAAATTCTAAACCAATCAAATCCAAAGTTCCGAAAATCATTAAGTTCGGTCCCGAAAATCATCTCTCGCCTCAAATCCAAAGTTCCGAAATTCTTCACTCCCGTCAAAGCCAAAGTTCCGAAAATCATTCAGTCCCGAAAATCATCTCTCGCCTCAAATTCACAGTTCCGAAATTATTAACTCCCATCAAATTCCAAGTTCCGAAAGTCTTCACTCCCGTCAAATTCAAAGCCGAAATTCTTCAAACCCATCAAATCCAAAGTTCCGAAAATCATCAAGTTCAGTCCCGAAAATCATCACTCGCCTCAAATTCGAAGTTCCGAAATTCTTCACTCGCCTCAAATCCAAAGTTCTGAAATTCTTCACTCGCCTCAAATCCAAAGTCCCGAAAATCATTAAGTTCAGTCCCGAAAATCATCACTCGCCTCAAATTCAAAGTTCCGAAATTCTTCACTCGCCTCAAATCCAAAGTTCTGAAATTCTTCACTCGCCTCAAATCCAAAGTCCCGAAAATCATCAAGTTCAGTCCCGAAAATCATCATTCGCCTCAAATCCGAAGTTCCGAAATTCTTCACTCCCATCCAATCCAAAGTTCTGGAAATTTCCCGCGGCGGGAGATCGTCCGAGAGCAACGGTCCCCGATGACGCAGCGGCCGCACGTAAACAAGAAGTCAACGGACCACGGCCGAGATAACACGTGCCGCCCATGCGAAGGTTGCCATGGAAAAAAAGTGAATAAACCAAAAACTTTTTATCAAAATTAATGAGTCATTTTTAAATAACGTTTCCTTGCAGACCAAATTCCCTTTGCCGAATTCATCAAGAGTATTAAGTATGAATGTTCCGCCATGAATGAAGACATCCGAAATAGCTTAAGTTTTGAGATATAAATCTTTCAGCATTAACAAGCAGTTTGCTTTGAATGCAGACGCGAAAGGTTCCGAATTTAGTACAGACGAGGAAGTAGTTTGTGAAGTTCTGGCTGATTTGCATACGATTTGGTCCTGGGGCGTCCCTGGCAAGATTGGTTGTTTTTTATTGTCCCTTTTTGTTATCATTATCCTTGTTACTATCATCATGATCATTACTGTTATCAATGTTCTTACTGCTATCATCATGATCATTACCGTTAGCATTACCATTGCTTATTTCACATTAATCATTACTATTAGAATTATCCCTATTACTATCATCATGATCATTACTATTATCTGTATCCTTGCTGATATACCATAATGATTGCTATTGGAATTATCCTTTCAACGCTCATCATGATCATTATTATTCCCATGTCATTATTTGTATTATTAATGTGATTTTATATGATTTTCATTAACACTGTTATTATTATTGTTGCTGTTGTTGTTACTGGTATTATAATTATTAGTGTTATTGTTTTTCCATTAATGTTATTAGCCCCAATTATATTATTGCAATTATTAATGCTATTAAGAGCAACAGTATTAATATCAATATTATAGTTATTATAATCATAGTTATTGCTATTATTGTTATAATTTTATTATTGCTATTATTGTTATTATTATTATTATATCTACCATTATTAATGTTATCATTATCATCATCACTGCTGTACCATATTTTTTTATTATTGTTATCATTACAATTGTCGTTATTATCAGTATCAGTATCATAAAAATACCATGATCATCATTATTGTTATTATCATGATTTTCACTTTATCATTATTTTATCATTATTATTATTATTAACCTGCGATTATTGGTATTATCGTCATCAGTAGCATTTTATTATTATTGTTATTGTCATGATTTTCACTGTTTTATCATTACTATTATTATCCTATTGCTATTATTATCACCATGAGCCTTTTTTATCATTGTTATTACTGTCATTATTATCATTATATCAAGTAGTAGCTTTTGTTTTAAAAGTATCATTATCACGGTTTCTTCTTTCTATTACATTGACTCTCTACGTAAGAAATACATAATATCATGAG
>NC_091558.1:33147987-33150487 GCF_042767895.1 Penaeus vannamei | reverse complement strand
GGCCCCCAAACAGCCTTGAAAGCTTACATTATCATTAAAGCTTTTAGTCTTAATTGATCTTATCTCTTGTCTCATAGGCAGGAAATAGGCCAAAAAGTAATAACATTGTGACATCATCCTATGAAAAGTCGTAAAACTGCGGTGGTAGTTGCAGAGTCAGATGTCCAACACCTGTTACTTAGGCTCAGTGCAGTGCAGGTAAATACCACCTCACGAGCACCTGTTTACAAGTGCAGCAGCCAGGTGCACATTGCCTGGTGCCTGTATATCACAACTAGACACAAAGGCTTCTGCAGGTGCTTGTAGCCCATGCAAACAAGTCATAAGAAAAAACTTTAAAAGCTACAAAGTGTACTGCACAGGCATACGACTTGTGAACATGGAGACAAGTGATATATATATATATTACAAACATCGAAATAAGGCAACAAATATATAGTGGAATAGTTAAACAGGCTTCAAGAGGTTCCTAGCTGAGAATCAGCACAAACTCCTGGATTAACATATTAGAATGAATGAAATCATAATTCATATGAGAAATGCATTTCAAATAGTGGTAAAAACTGAAGATGTTAAAAGTTGCTTATGTAATCTTATTTCCTGGTGACAAAGATATTTCACTTGCAAAACATAGCTTTCATAGTCATTTATTCATATTAATTTCCCTTTACTAAACTCTCAAAAAAATATAAGTACCTCAAAATGAAAAATAAGAAAAGAATAAGAAAAAAAAATATACATATATATTTCATACAAGTGAATCAAACATGTGAGAGAAGACATGGACTGCCTCAAATATTCACGAGCTTCATGACCTCTACACGGTATCATGGAATCTTAGTAATTCATGGACAAACTTTGCTGGTTTGTATTATGTGGAGGAGGGGAAAAATTTCAGCATTTTGAACTTGTTTAAAAGAACATTTTGCAGCCTATTGGCAGCCTGAGAGAAAAGCTTGAAGCAAAGATACCCTTCCTTGAGGATGTCATTATCAAATGAAATAAGTATTAAGGAATGTTTTCTATAACTTATTACCATCAATAACAAGAATAAACAAACATTAAGCCAGGGAAGGATAGCTCCTCCACACAAAGATCAAAATCTACAACTCCCTTAAAAAATGTGAAGTTACAATACTAGATTTGTAAAAGAAAATAAGAGAATTGTTTATTATCTTCACTATTAGTTGTTCCAACAAAAAACAAGGCAAAAAATAATGAACAAATGGGATGAGTTAATAAAAATAAAAATGTATGAAAACACTGCCATGTCAGCAATGCCTTATCAAAAATGTTCATATTATTAAAAAACAATACAAAGTAATGCAGACATATGAATTGACCGTTTATTGACATGTTGACACACCCTTACTGCTCAATTCAGGAACAATCACCATACAACTCAAAGAGGCAAACCCACACTATTACTCGCATTTACTCCCTGTCACTCAATCACTTACTCACCTATGCACATTCAGAAATTTAAGATAAGTAAGACCCTTCTACCTTGTGCCTCTTTATTCTATACCCTTTAAACTTTCCATGAGAAAAAGAAGTTGCTTACTGTCACGACAATGAGCCAGTAGAGTTCTTCATATACCATATACCATATATACATAATAGATATACATATATCAATATACAAATATACATATATATATATATATATATATATATATATATTATATATACAAATTAATATATATATATATACATATATATATATACATATTCATATATATATACATAAAATATATATGTACATATAATAATATATGTACACATATAAACACATATTTACATATATCTACATATATATACATATAAATACATGGATATATTTACATATATTCATATAAATACATATATACATACATACACAATACATACATATATATACATGACATATATATATATATATATATATATATATATATATATATATACATATATATATATTAATATAAATATATATATATATTTACATACATCTATACATATACATATACACACACATGTATACATACATACATAAATATATATATATAATTATAAATGTATATATTCATAAATATACATATATAAGTACAATATATGTATATATATATTTTCACACACATATATATACAAATATATATTCATATATATACCAATGCATACACACACACACACACACACACACACACACACACACACACACACACACACACACACACACACATATACATATTTATGAATATATATATATATAGATATATATGTATATATGTATATATGCTTATATATATATATATATATATATATATATATGTATATATATATATATATATATATATATATATATATATATATATATATACACACATACACATACATATATATATAAACATACATACATACACACACACACACATACATACGTACATATATATACATATATATATGTATATATATATATATATATATATAAATAAATAAATAAATAATATATATATATATA
>NC_091558.1:33105487-33125487 GCF_042767895.1 Penaeus vannamei | reverse complement strand
GCTGAGGATCTCATGACTGTACCCCTGAACATGAATCTACATCTACTGATGCCTCTAAACCTGTAGTTACTCCCACTGGTATCCCTGCCCTAATTGCCAATCCTCCTGCTGCCGTGCATCAGGCTACAACTCCTGTAGAAAATCATGACATAATTGCTCGTGCTTCTGCTGGAGCTAACCCTACAGCATTTTCTGAACATGAGCCAAAAGATGCCCACACCAGTATGAACACAAACAAAACAACATGCCCCAACCTGGTTGCCAAGAGTTAGAATTCCTGCCCAACCATGACCAAACCAACAGCTGACCACATCATTTGATACAAAAGAACCCTGAACAACCAAGCCTAGAGTAGGAAGGCTAGTGAATTAACTGTGTGATCAAGTAATTAAAATATCATCCAATGCTATATTTCCATTTCACAATATAAATGATATGGAATTCCTTTCCATTTTATCTACATGTGATGAAATATTATCAATTCATGTGCTGAACAAGATTTCTGTAGAACTATTTATGCATAATGAGGGCATAGATGATGCTACAGATCCTGACAACTTAGTAGCCACATTAGATTATAAGAATCACAAATGTGAATATATGTATCCTGAGAGTAGTGTTAAAGGATAAAACAGAAAGAGATGTCATTCCATGTTAGCATTTAATACCAGTATTAGTATTAATGATGCTCTTCTATGGTTCCCTTTTGATTTTATATGTTTGAGTGAAAGAATGCTCGTCAATGATATTGAACATTTGTATGAAATGCAAAATTACAATGATAATGTATCAATGTATAACATTGGAAAGGAGGTTTAGCTATTTTTGTTAAAGACATACACAAGTCAATCATGAGATCTGACTTGATAGTAAAGGAGTAGTACATGGAAGCTCTTTTAGTGGGAATTCAAAAATCAGGAGGTAAAAACAGTATTATAGGAACTATATACAGATATCCCCACACAGTTTTCTGATCTCATCAACATTTTAGACATTGCAAGACCAGAGAAGAAAAAGGTCTATATTAATGGAGACTTTAATATTAATCTAATAAAATCAGTGATGCACCAGCAATAGAACTAACAAACATCTTCACAGAAAACACATTGTACAACATAATAACCAAGCCTACTAGAGTTAGAAGTTAATCAGCATCACTTATAAATCACGTGTGGACCAAAGATATTTCTAATCATACATAAAATCCAAAACTTCAGACATTTTACAGTATTTACTCCTTTTCATTCAAGTCATGTCAAGCCAAGCAAGATAAATAGAAATGAAATCCAGTACAGGACTTTTCAGATGAACAGGTATCCTCATTTCTTGATCAGCTACAGGAAATTACATGAGAATCTGTCTATGTATCTTGGGCCCCCAATGTTAGTATGGACAACTTTTTAAAAACATTATTCAGGTTATTTGAAGAAAAATTTCCTTCAAGAATTAAAATTGTAAGAAATAAATCACTGGATAATACATATATAACTATTAAAATTCTATATGAGCAAAGAAAAATGCATCGAGAGTATTCCAAACATCTTCTTAAATACGGAGAAACTTATAGAAGAATTTGTAATCAGCTGAATAACACATTATTTAATGCTAAGGTAAAGTATTATAAGCAAAACCAAGAAGAGAACTCTGGAGACTGCAAAAAATTATGAGATTTAATAGATTCAGTACTAAATAGAAGAAAACTTTTTCAACCAAGTACATCTCAAGCTAAATGGAAACATAACTGAAAACTCAACAGACATAGCAAATTCCTTTAATGATCACTATACTAATATTGCTAGAAAAGATACCAAATACACCATGTAACTTCAAAGATTATTTTCATGGTTACGAATCTGTCAGTATAGAATTCTCTGATATAGCTCCAACAGAAATAACATCTTTAAAACAGAACTTAGAAATGGAGCCTTTAGTCCAGACGACTTTCCACTAACACTGCTTTAAAAAGTTGTCCATGCTATTGTGCCTGTCCTGACCTAAAAAATATTAATAATAAAAAAAAAATAATAATAACAATTTAGAAAATAAAAAATAAAAATAAATAAATAAAATAATAGTAATAATCACTATTATTATTTACAGGGATATTTCCAAATATCTTACAAATTGCAAAAGTAATCCCAGTATTCAAAGGCAGTGACAGAATACGCATTCAGAATTACCGTGCAATCTCTTTCTTACTGTTTTCAGCAAAATCCTTGAAAGACTTGCTTTTAAAAGACTTGATGAACACTGTCAGATCAATCAAATGCTAACAAATCCACAATTTGGCCTTTGTAAAGGAAAATCAACAGAAACAGCACTTCTACACTTCACAAATCTTATTCTACATTGTTTTGATAAGAGATTTCATGATAGGCATATTCTTAGATCTCAGTAAAGCTTTTGATACCGTGGATCATGATATTCTGTTGACAAAACTATGCTCTCCTGCAATCAGAGGAATTATACTTGAATGGCTCATATCATACCTATCAAACAGATCCCAGTATGTGTATTTTAATAAATGTAAGTCAAAAGTTATGTATGGCATCCCTCAGGGATCTGTTCTTGGTCCCTATTTTTGTTCATATATATTAATGAAATAAAAGCAGCAGTCTTCTAAAGTTTACCCTTTTTGCTGATTACAGTAACTTTTAAGTGAAACAGACCTTATATCCCAGATAGACATTGCCAACCATGAATTTAAATTTGTAGAAAATTGGATAAACAAACTCACTATAAACTATGTGATATCTAATACAAACAAAAAGATACCAGATGTATTACCCTACTTGTACTTAAACAATAGCAAACTCAGTCAACAAAAACAGACAAAGTTTTTAGGCATTACTATAAATGATAAACATAGCTGGAGCAGAAATATCACGGCTGTTAACAGAAAAATGCAAAAACATTGTGGGATTTCAAACCTTGTCAATAGCTGCCTCATAAGCAAATCTTTGGAACTTTTATCCTAATGCCATATTGCGCGGGGAGGTCATTTACAGAATATGTTGCAACTTCTGTTAATAACACAAAAGAAATTGATACAAATCATAAGGAATCTCAGGAGGAATGATCATACGAACCCATTATTCATTCATAACAAAATGTTAAAGATACATGAGATAAATATGTACTGCAGAGCCATGTTTATATACAAATTAATCAGTGCTAATAACAACCTCTTTGAATTCTGTTTGAATGGTCAATACCTCCTGATAAATGTAAATCTTCAACTGTCCCAAATGCAGAGGCTTGTCTCCGCTCATGGGTGATCGTGCATGTCTGTCCTACACGCCACACTCCCAGGTTATTGGCCACCTATGTAACCCATTGCCTGTGTTTTCGGCACTGTGATTTCCCTGACGCAAGCGGATCCAATGGGTTAAGAGAGAGTAAAGTTCAGCAGGAATAGGTTTGCCAGTAAGGTCAGCTAGGGTAGACAGTGTATGAGCTTGGGATGAGGGCGGGAAAAAGATGGGGTGGTGTAGAGTAGAGTTATGTGTGTTTAACTTATTACTTACACATACATATGTACATACATATATACATACATCTATATCCATCTATATTCATATCTATATTTTTATCTACCTATATCTATCTGCATATATCTATAATTATATATATATTTATATTCATCTATATCTAAACCTATCTATATTTATATATATATATCTATATTCATGCATATATCAGCCTATATATGCATATATATGTATACATATCTATCTATCTATCTATCTATCTATCTATATATGCATTTACACATAATTATATATATATATAGTCATATATATATATAAATATTATATACATATATATAGACATACACACACATATATATATATAAATATATATATACATATTTATATACATGTTATTTATATCATCATCATCATCAAGGGGGCTGACGCCGACAGGGGCGCATCCACCCTTCGCTTCCACCTACGAGGATCCCTCATGGCTTGACGCCAGGCAGGGACTCGGCCCATCTCTATTTCTTCACGGCAGGTTTGGTCGATCTGCCCAAGACACGACTTCCTCGGTCGTCCCACAGGCCTCCTCCACCCAGGGTTGTCTCGAACAGAGACGACCTGATGGGCAGGATCATCCTGAGGAAAGCGAGCCAGGTGGCCGTATAGCCTGAGTTGGCGATCACGGATTGTGCAGATAACAGGTCCTGTGCCAGTCTCACGGTGCAACTGTTGGTTGGACACATGGTCCCACCAACAGTACCCCATGATCTGGCGCAAGGACCTATTACAAAAGGCTTCAAGACGAGCCTCCAAGGCACAGGACAATGTCCAGGTTTCGCTACCACATAGCAAAACTGGTATTATCAGGGCCTTGAAAACCCGTAGCTTGGTCTTTCTGCACAGGTACCGACATCTCCAAATACTCTTGTTGAGAGAGTTCATGACCCCTGCTGCCAGGCCAATCCGTCTGCTGACTTCATGGTCTGATAGCCCAGAGTTATGAACTACACTACCAAGGTATGTAAAGCTCTCTGTGACTTCAATGTCCTCGCCGCAAGCACGTACCGACTGAACAGGTTCTCCTAACAAGTCCCCAAATTCCTGGGCCTTCGTCTTGGTCCAGACCTCTAGACCCAAGGGCTTTGCTTCATTGCTAGATGCATCGAGAGCCGCCACTAGGGTTTCCAAAGACTCAGATAGAATGGCAACGTCATCAACAAAGTCAAAGTCTGTAACCTTGATATTGCCCAGTGTTGCTCCACAATGACTTTGAACAGTAGCTCTGCCCAGTATCCAGTCCATGCAAGTGTTGAAAAGAGCTGGTGCAAGGACACAACCTTGCCTCACTCCTGAGCTAACAGGAAAGAAGCTCGACAGGCCCCCACCACACTTTACAGCACTTTCAGTACCAGTATACAGGCTTGCTATTAGTCCAATAATCCTTGCTGGAATTCCTCTCAGCCTCAGGATCTCCCAAAGTGACTCCTGATGCACCGTATCAAATGCCTTCTTGAGGTCGATGTAGGCTGCAAGCAGCCCACGCCCGAACTCACGGCAGCGCTCTACAATGACTCGAAGCGCGAGGATACGGTCTATTGTGGACTTACCAGGAGTGAATCCGGATTGCTCCAGTCTCTTATTTATATACATATATAAATATATCCACATATATATATATATATATATATATATATATATATATAGATATAGATATAGATATATATGTTATATTCACATATATATATCACACACATACATATATATATATATATATATATATAGATATATATATATATATATATACATATATATATATATATATATATTATACTTACATACATCATTACAAATTTAAAGTGGCCCTCTACCTTGTAATGGATGACTGTGATGATTTTGTCACACTCATTCTAAATACCCGTGTTTCTTCAAAACTAAAATATTTTTGCAATGTTTGCGATCCCTCCATATAGAATTTTTTCCATCACCATAGCATAATCTGGTAATAAAGGGTTAAGGGGGCTGCTGATACTGGGGGGGAAAAAAAAAAAAGTATTTCAAACCTACACTCAACATCTTCCTATGCCATCTACAAATTATACCCTACCAATGTTTTGCTTTATTGCATACGGTGTAAATGTCTAGGGCAGTTTAAAGGGCCAAGGTCATCTGCATAAAAAAACAAGCAATTTTCGATCTACTGTGTTTGCAGAATAAAGGTGATTTTGCCAAATTTTTTTACATCAAATGGTAGAAAGATTGTCAAGCCACTGACATTGTTTCACAACTTGATAATGTAACGGTCGCAGTCTCACTGACATTTTAGCTGATATTTTTGTGATAGTACAGTTATTTTTACAATCACAAAAGGGAAAAAGAAAAGAAAAGAAAAGAAAAAAAAAAGACTACTAGAAAGCAACTTTGTATTGCTGGGAAAAAAACCCACCCTACTGCAACCTCCTCCTTGTTGCTAGATTTTGCCTTGCTCTCAATATGACTACAATACATCATAAAACATTTTATAAATACCTAAAAGATATAATAGAAAGTAATTAAAAACAACAAATGAAGCTAGAAGTGTGCCACTCCCACCATAGATATGTTACAAAAGGGGCAAGGACCAGCTACTTTAAGAAAGATGACTCCCAGTACTGAGATTATAAAAATAAAATTGTCAAACTCATAAAAGCACAATTTTTGGGTGTTTTGGGTGGTGTTGAGAAACTAGTGAAAATCTATGAGTAATCATTGAAATATAATACTGAAATAAATTCTCACTATGATAACAAGTTAGACCGAAAATTCATGGATTTCTGGAAATAAAAAAATATGCATACACTATGTTGAATCTTTAGAAAGCTGTTTCTCCGATATTTGTTTTTAACCTTTATTGAATTCGTAGATTGAGAATGATTACAATTTATTTGTGAATATCTGAGTATACTGGTTCATACATTAGTGAGGGACAAAGAAACAGATATCTTCAATATAAAGTGACGGAGTTATGAGTAAAATAAGACAGTCTGATACTACAGATGACATCCCACAAAAGCAACAAAATGATATAGTGGCATTCAGCAGTACAGGGGATATTTTTCACTTATAACTGTATACAGTCCTAAAGATATCATTAAGCTATTTGCTGCCAAAAAATAGGAAAAACCTGTTCATTATCAAGGTCAGTATATATGATGAAACGACATGCTGTGAAATGACGTCACGACATCAGCGTTCTTAATCACATAAAATGTTGTAAACATATGTGTCTATTCATCTGGAACTTTCCAAGACTTCACTCCAAATAGTTTCGGTCTTAGCAGTGTCTCCAGCCCTCGTAATGATAAATTGTAAAACATTTTTTCTTTTTTAATGATCATCTGTTGTAATTAGTTACCATGCTCAACTGGCACTTTGTTTGGTGCTAAGAAAAACATTGTTGAAATCAACATTTCACCAGATAATGCATACCTAAATACCTACAAAGCGAAATGACTGGCCCTTTGCCATGCCACCCATTTATGCAAAAGACAACATCCAATTCTCACCTTGAGTACAGTTTGGCTATTTTCTTCAGTAGACAGAGTGGTTGTAGTGGTGGTTAGAGTAGAAGAGGAGGTAGTGCCGTTGGTAGAGTCTCTGTGGTTGTTCTTTTCAGGGGGAGGGTCAAGTGGGCTCTTCCTCTCGACACGGATCCTTTTGCTAGGAGGCAAGGGAGGGGGCGGCGAGGGAGAGTGTTCTGGTGCTTCTGGGCGGGGAGGGCGCTCGCTGGGCTGCGAGGCTGTGGTTAGGGGGAGAGGTCCCGAGGGTATGCCGGTCACACTGCAGCTCGTGCTACTACTGCTGCTGCTGCTGGTGGGACCGCCAGTCACCCCTTGTGATGGCGTTGGATGGGTGCCGCCTGGTAGGGATAGAGGAGGAGGCACCAGGTGGGGGGGCAGGTGGTGAGGCGCTGTCAGGGGGTTTCCTTGTTTGTCTGGGTGGTGAGGTAACAGCTGGGGCACTAGAGGCCTCTCTAGAATTGATGGTGCACCTAAGCCACCCATTGCTATGTTGCCCAACCCACTAAGGGAGGACTTCAGGGCTGATAAGGGAGATATGCTGTTTAACCCTCCCTGGAAAGAAAGAAAAAAGGATGAGTACAAGAGCAACACACAAAAATTAATTCTTCATTGCTTTTTTACACTTGTCCCCTAAATCATGTACATGTAAAAGAAAAAGAAAAAAAATTCACCTAAACTATTACAGAATTATTCAGCCTATCAATACCTAGGAAACACTGAAAAATTAAGTGACAGAATAACATAGTCTACATAGTTGATAATACATATAAAAGATCCCACTAGCAGCTACTAATCTAATATTTTCTAATATTCCTAATCTTTTATGATGTGAATTAATTTGCATGGAAAAAGTAATGTCATTAATAAACGGGTCAACCAATGCACACTTTAAGAGGATCACTCTTCAGGGCTGGAAAAAAAACTTTTTTCTTTAAACCCAACCCAATGTTTTTTTGTGCGTTTGTTTTTTTTTTGCCTATTCCAAATATCTAAATGTAAATCAGTTTAAATAAGCAATTAAAAAGTAATCTAAAGTGAAACAAAAGGTTTGAAGTGTTATCTGAAAGACAGCTACATGTTCAGGTCTGAATCAGTTAAATCCAGCCTTTCTTCAGACAAGTGGTGGCATGTAATGAACATGAAACAGAAAAAAAGTAGGAATAAATTGCCTGATGGATTTTGTTAATTCTTAGGGCCTTGTATATTCATGTCCAAATAGTTCAGTTTCAATAGAAATATGGAATAAAGTGTGAAACAAATTGGGAAGTGAAAAAGTTGAGAAACTCGTGAAAACCTATAAACACATGAAAGGAGATCAAGATACAGAATGGTGAAATGTACTGCTACTGATGTCCAGTACTAAAATTTATGAAACGTTTTTTTTATCAACTGAAGGAAGTTTCTGTTCAGCTTTTCATTCCTTTAAAAATGTGGGAATTTTAGGAAAAGTGTTTTTATAAAGCAGAGGATAAAAAGATTTCTTCAGTTTTGATTAATGTGGGTCGGACTTGTGTCTGTGTCCTTCTTAAGTTCATTGAGGAAAGAAATGAAATGATCTCACACTGAAGATATTAGAATTAAAAAGTTTGGCCAGATTAAAATTTAACATGGTGCTTCATTATCCTTTATATCAAAGGAAATACTAGAACAAGCAAATGAGACTAGGAATTTTTGCTTGAGATTAATAGAAAACCCCTGTTTGATGCAATCTTTAATTTGGGAAGATCTTTAAGGATTTTACATTTTCTATGTATATGTACATATATGGACCTTATCTATCAATATGACATAAAATTAAATTTTGATATGTAAAATATAAAGAAATAAATTTAAAAAAACAGGAAATAAACACCTAGGTTGCCCTTTTCTGGTGTTCTTTTGTTTTTTTTACTGCCAAGCCTGCCACACCTGTGGGGGTCAGGGGTCATTTGGAGTGAGTTAGCCTATTCATACATGAATGAAGAAACTAATAAATGACTATGACTATTAGAGCTCATCTTTGGTTATTTCTTAGGAGCAGCAAGGGCATAAATGCTAACAGGTAAATTGCTGAAGTAGGTCATTATAGGTACACCTGTATGATTTTTACTTTTTATAAACATGCATTCTGGAAGCTATAGATTGCACCCTAGGTACATGGACAATGCACCCAATCCTCACATCCTATTATTCATAATTCAATCATCTGCAAATACGGAATTGAACTCTTGGCACCTCCCCATACCCAATGGCCATTCTTTGAATTTGAATTTATCAGATCTATAAGGTAACTAATAATCTTTTTCTATACATAGAAGTGGATTTACTCCAATTACCTAAGAAGAGGGAGAGGGGAAGGCAGAGAGAGAGGGAAGGAAAGGGAGAGATTTCATCTTTACCCCTAGAGGAAG
Organism: Penaeus vannamei; assembly: GCF_042767895.1. Lineage (NCBI taxonomy): Eukaryota > Metazoa > Arthropoda > Malacostraca > Decapoda > Penaeidae > Penaeus > Penaeus vannamei. The sequence goes on along the minus strand of NC_091558.1, from coordinate 33,116,058 downwards.
ATACATGGTACTGTCATTTTCAAGTCTATACAAATACTGAATGCAACACTCTAAAAGCTATAACAAACAAAATTCACCCATGTCAATATCAATATGAAAACAACCTGATCAGAGAGAGAGAGAAAGAGAGAGAGAGAGAGAGAGAGAGAGAGAGAGAGAGAGAGAGAGAGAGAGAGAGAGAGAGAGAGAGAGAGAGAGAGAGAGAGAGAGAGAGCAAGGGGGAAGGGGAGGGGGAGGGAGGGGAATGGCGGGAGGGAGAGGGGGAATGGCGGGAGGGAGAGGGGGAGAGGCACAGAGAGAGAGGATGAGAGGGAAATGCAGAGGAAGAGGAAGAAATATTGTGGAAAGGAGAGAAAGTGCTTTTATCTTTACCCCTAGAGATATATACATGGCATTGTCATTTTCAGGTATATACACATACTGGATAAACCACTAAAAGTTATAAACAAAATGTCCAATTCACCTATGTCAGAAATCAAAATTAAAACAACCTGATCAGAAATATCTTTGGTTGACAAAATTTATATACATAAATATACATATATTTGTATACATAATAAAGTAGTCTTGTATGTATACATACAAGATTGCCATCCCTTAACCCACTTACGACAGGTGTCAAACATACGTGACACCTGGAAAAATAAGCATTGTCCTGCCAGTGTGACGGTGAATCGGAGCTTGCGCTCCAATTCCACCACGGGCAGATTCCGGGCCAGCCCCGCACACTGATTCTGAAGCCACCCGGAAATCACTATTTTCAGTTTCAAAATATACTGTCACTAGTGGGTTAAGAGTTGAACAAATCCAAACCCTCTCCTTCCCCCCATCACTTCACTACCACATCTAGGGCAACCTGGACACCTAACACCTATCTAGTATTCTTTATGTGTATAAGTGAATATGTGAATGCATGTTACACATACCAGCAGATCACTATCAGCTGCAAGAGTTGATTGCTGATTGGTCTCAGACTATTGCTAAAGCTATAGTTGTCCCAACTCTACTACCCTAATCCAGTACCTGGGGCCAGATTCACTTACGCACTTACAATGGTAAAATCACTAGTAACTATATTTAACATGTTAAACAGACAGCAGTGGTATTCATTACCAACTTCTGGGAGGATAATATCCCATATTTACTAGTCCAAAAATCAATATCTACGGAAAGTTTTTGCTTTGTCTTTATACCTGATAAAATTAGTATGATGGCAAACAGACGTCACAATATGGATACGGCAAAGAAATGCAAATTTTACATGCAACTAACAAATATAAAATCCACCCAAATTCTCATCAATTTAGAAGTAGAAATGGGCCTACATTAGACTGTAAAGTGCATGGAAAGGATATTAAAGTGAACTCTTAAAGAATTATCATTTTCTGAAAAAAACAAAAAACTACCTTCCTGATATATAAACAAACAATACCAATGTTAAACGAGTATAGCAACTGTTTCTGTCAGTATTTTGGTAAAGGAAAACAAACTCCAAACTGAATGGGCAAAAATGAGCTTGAAATATTTCCTTTATTTGATGAAAGATGGCGATGAATAAATACTGTTTACATCGGTTTTTGTTTGAACTGTTTCTTTGGTTTGTGGTAAACAATGATATACTAATATAACAGTGTTTGTACTGGTTCCTATTTATATAATAGATGGTCAGGAAAGTCTATTGACATTCCACATGATGGATATAATTATATAAATCTTATTTTTTTTCCTTCATTTGCTTAAATGGTGTTTTAGTTGTACCAATGATTCTTAAAATATCACTGTCTAGTTCTGTTTACATGTTATGTGATTGGCTGAAGGAATATAAAAATTATGCATGGCATTTGCTGATTAGTGGAAATATTTTACTAGATCCCTCTCTTGCCTACCATTAAAAGGAGTCGATATATGATTGTAACTCAGTCAATGCTGGTTACTATTTGTTTGTGAAGCCCACTTTGTCATTACTGCTAAAAACAATGGTAAATAACCACTGGTAAATGCATATTGATCGTATGTTAGTGAATCCAGCCCCTGGCTCTTTCCTAAAACTACACTAATCGTAATCTCACCTGCTCTTTGCGTTCATCAGAGGACTCGGCTAGGCCCCTGATCTTAAGGGCTTCGGCAGTGTGTAAGAAGGCACCCAGCTGAACTTGTGAAATGTTCACTTCCCCTGCATACATGAACTCCAGTAAGCTCCTCATGTGTGTATATGCAACGTCACGTAGAATTATGATTGGATGCGTGCATGGATTCCCCTAGAAAGGAAAAAGCAAAAGGTCAAATGGTTTGCATCTGCAGAGCATATCAAATTGACTAATAAAGAGAAACAGAGACAAAGAGAAATACTGAAGATATACAAACACATGCACACACACACATACATGTGCACGCACACATCTGCATACATACATGCACGCATGCTCACACACACATACATATAGACACAACTGCATACACACATGCACAAATGCTCACACACATACATATGCACAAACACATCCATGCAACCCCCCCCCCCACACACACACACACACAAACACACAAGTGCACCTGCAGACCTACACAAAATTGCCATACCCACACACACAAGTACACCCTAAAACAAACACACATGCACATACATATTTGTACATTTATATGTACATGTATATATATATATATAAATAAATATATATATATATATATATATATATATATATATATATATATATATATGTATATATATGTATATGTATACGTATATGAATATATATATATATATATATATATATATATATATATATATATATATATATATATATATACATATATATACATATATATATATATATATACATATATATATGTATAGGTGTATGTGTATATATAAATAAATAACTTGACCTCTGTGACCATGATACAAACCAGGGTCTTTGCAGGCAGGTAATTGCAAGACAGATGTTCTACCAACTGAGCTACACAACCCACTAAAAGAAATGAGCAACTAGGAGCTATCTAGCTTCCATAGACATTACCTATCTACTCATACTTGAGTAAGGATAGCGAAGATGGAATAATACACTACCGCACTGATATGATGAATATACATATACATGTAAACAATAATAAATATATATATATATATATATATATATATATATATATATATATATATATATATATATATGTAAACACTACACATGCATACATAAATATATATGCATGTGTGTGTGTGTGAATACATAAATATATATATATATATATATATATATATATATATATATATATATATATATATATACATATATAAATATATATAATATATATGTAAAATATTTGTAATATATATATTTATATGTATGTATGTATGTATGTATATATATATATATATATATATATATATATATATATATATATATATATATATATATAGAGAGAGAGAGAGAGAGAGAGAGAGAGAGAGAGAGAGAGAGAGAGAGACAGACAGAGAGAGAACAAAAGAGAGAGAAGGAAAATTGAGTTGGAAAGAGGGACATAGGGGAAGAGAGACACAGGGAAAGAAGGAAAGTAGAACAGAGAGATAGACTGATTGATATACAAAGAAAAAAGAGGAAGGAAAAATATAAGAAAAAAAGGGGGAAGGGGGGAGGAAAAGGAAGAAAAAGGAGCAAGTAGTAAAAGAATGAAAACAAAGGAAGAAGAGGAAAATGAATAAAAGGTGGAAGCGTAGAAAAAAGGAAAAAAAGGGGGATAAAAAGGGAGATGGAAAAAAAGGGACTAAAAAAGGGGGGGGGAAGAAAAATGAGGAATATAGAAAAAATGTGATAAAAATATATAAAAAGGAGGAAAAGTAAGAAAAAAAGAGGAAAAAGAAATGAGGAGGGAAAAAAGGAGCCAAGGAGCAAGATGAGGAGGAGAAAACACAAGGGAAAAGAAGGTGAAGAAAAATGAGGAAGAGGAAAAATGAGAAAGGAAAATAGAAGAGGAAAAATGAGGAAATGGAAAATAAAGGAAGCAGGAAAATGAGGAAAAGGAAAATAGAAGAGGAAAAATAGGGATGATGAAGAAAATGAAAGAGGAAATAGAAAACTTGGAAAAATGAAAAAGAGGAAACAGAAAGGAAGGGAATTGAAAAGGCAGAAGAAACAGGATGATGAGGGGATAATAAGGAAAAGGAATGAGAGGATAAATAACAGAAAGGAAAAGGGAGCAAATAAAAAGGAAGAGAGGAGGAAATGGGAAAGAAGAAATGGGAAGAGGATGAAAAGGAAAAAATTGGGAAGAGGGAAAAATAGGAAAAAGGAAGAGGAAAAAAAGGGGGAAACAAAGGAAGAGGAAAAAGTGGAGAGGGAAAAAAGAGGGGAAAAGTAACAAAAGGAAGAGGAAAATATTAGAGGAAAAGGAAAAATTAAAGGGAAAAAGCAGATAAACCAAGAAACGGGGGGAAGACGAAAAAAGAAGGGAGGAAAAAAAAGGAAAAAAGGAAGAATGAAAAAAGGAGGAACAAGAGAAACAAAAAATGAAGAATAGAAGGAATAGGAGAAAGGGAGGATGATGAAAGAGGAAATAAATGGGAGAGTAGAAAGAGGAAGGAAAAATTATGAATAGGATAGAGGAAGAAAAAGGAAAGGACAGGAAAAAGGGGAGGCAGAAAAAAAAAAAAAAATCAGAAAAAAAAGAAAGAAAGACAGATGGCAAAACCAGAAAAGAAGACACAAATACAAATTAGACTTTACAGAACAAAAAACGAGTCTCTGCCACACACTCCATGCCTCTCACTCACCTGTAATAGCTCCTTAAAGTAAGGGCTGCACGCTGAGAGGACGACCTTGTGGGCCTTGAGCTGCTGGCCATCACATGCCAAGGTTACATCCACGAAGTGCTCCCCCTCCCGCAAGGTTTCAAACTCCGCTGTTATGTTGGTGCGGTAGTTATTCCACCGCAAGCAGAAGTGTTGTTCCACCATCTGAAAGACAAAAAGTACCAATGAAAAAACATGGCTAAAAATAAGAATTATCAACAGAATATTAATCATAACATATATGACAACAAATGACAGATATCAACCTAATACCATCATCCAATCCTATTACTATCCACGACTTATGAAGCAATCATCACAACATATCAATTTCTCGTAAATAAGAATAGAGTTGGAAGTGCAGATTCTACCTTTGGTTTTCTCTGAGTTAAATGACAAAGCCTCTGATATCCATTTAAAAAATTATAAATATTTTCACTAAAGAATAAATAAATAAAACATCTACATAGCAATAAATGTACAATTACTGGCTCAAAAACAAAAAGCTGTAAAATAACCATATAAAGAATTAGATGCAAATGATCAACTTACAAATAATGTAAAGAAATTATTCTTCAAAAAATTGAAAACAGATTAAAGCTGTTTAGATTTAAGACAACCTAGTTTAGGTACTTTAACTCCCTCATAATGCATGTATTTCTTCTGCAAAGAAAGTTTTTTCCATTCAAAAATAATTTTCTTTCCCCTCATCATAAAATACAAAAGAAAAACATAGAACATCATATCTCAATCTCAAAGGGAGAAGGGAGATTGCTATGCCTGCATACCACCAGTTCACTTTGAAACAAATTATTTAATTCTTCTTACTTACTATTCTTAACCTATTGGATCTGGGTACACTGTCCACTGTAGTTTGCATTGTAAAGTTTATTTATTACATACATGGCTTGACAAGCACAACAAGGTGTTACAATACTTGGCATAACTGACCTCATTTATTTCTGTTATCAGCAATACTAACAGTAATAGAAATATACACTTTTCTTCATAAAACATGCAAGGAATAATATAAGCAGGTGAGATCAGTAATGGCCACTTGGCATGTAAGCACTTGCATAACCATCTATGTGAAAACAAAATTTAAAACCTAAAATCACAATGGATATCCTTTGTATAAATGTCCTCTATGCTCAACATGTTAAGCCAATGGATCCAGGTGAGGTGAACACAAAGACAAAAGAAAAAAGAAAAAAAAAGAAAAAAAAAAAAAGTATTGGCCATCATGGAAAATTCTGGCTGAGGGCCTAATATCCAACTTGAGGACCTGGGTAACTGGAACGACTCATACTGAGGGCACAAAGCTCTTGGAGGAAGATTAGATTCAGTTGGCATTAAGGGTCTTTTTCCTACCATAATAATACGGAGTCTGCTCAACAAAAACAGCCGACTACAATCTTCATACAGCATAAACAACAAATATAGAGCTAGTAAAATGGCAAGAGAAAAAAATATATATATAAATAAATAACATTCCAAAGGGAAGACAAGGAGTCTTGATACTACACGTGTCATGGTGGATCAGGGGATACTTGCTACATATCTGGAACTCTCTCCACTGAAGTAAGCCTTATGTCCACTTTTTTGTCTATTAGCAAGCAATGATACACCTGGATTCAACAGGTTAATATCATAATAATAATAATAGTAATAATAGTAATAACACAAGAAACATTATTAACAGCATGATTTAAAATATATGTATATACATTTAAAGAATGGGGTAAACAGGTGAGGTCAGGTGGGCCTAGTAATTTAATCTGTGGTACTTAAACATTTGTGTAGCCATCTATGTGTAAATGAATTTTCTAGAAATGCAGTAGACAGTGCAACTAACCAGCATCAATAATTTAAGTGTGGAAGAAAAATGGATCATACTGACACAATGCTTTAAGGTAGCACAAACTTTGCCTCAGCATGAAGAGAAATAAAAAGTAAGAGATCCTTCCTCTGCAGTTTCTTGACAAGCAAGTCACACCCTAGTGAGTCAAGGAAGGTCAGAGGTTAGGCACGACATACACATACAGACATGCTCACACTCAAACACACACACACACAAAAAAAAAAAAAAAAAGCCAAGCAAGCAAGATTTACCCTATTCAAACATATATGCATATGCATACACATACCGACAAACATGTACATCAGTAAAAGTACACATGAACACAAATATGTAGAGTCTGACACTGATATACACATCTCCCTCTCTCTATCCATTCTATTCTCTCCTCCCCTCTCCCGCTCCATCTCTCTCTCTTTCCCTCTCCCTCTCCTACTCCCTTCTGCTCCATTACCTCTCTCCCGCTCCTCTTCCCTACCCCTATACTTCTCTCGCTCTCCTTCCTATTCCCACTCTTTCTCATACGCTCTCTCTTCTCCACCCTCTCTCTCTCTCTCTTTCCCCCTCTCTCTCCCCCCCCCCTTTCTCTTTCTCTTCCCCTGTCTCTCTTTTCCTCCCTCTCTCTCTCTCGCTCTCTTCCCCTCCTCTCTCGCTTTCTTCTCCCGTCTCTCTCTCTCTTCTATCTCTTCCCCTCCCCCTCTCTCTCTCTCTCATTTCCTGTATATCTCTTTCTCTCTCTTCCTTGCTCTTTTCTCTATTCTTCTCTCTCTCTTCCTTGCTCTTCTCTCAATTCCTCTCTCTCTCTCTCTCTCTCTCTCTCTCTCTCCCTCTCTCTCTCACACTCTCTCTCTCTCTCTCTCTCTCTCTCTCTCTCTTTTCTCACTCTTCCTCTACCTCTCTCTTCTCTCTTTTCCTGTCTCTCTCTTCCTCTATCTCTCTCCTCTCTTTTCCTGTCTCTCTCTCTTCCTCTATCTTTCTCTTCTCTTTCCCACTCTTCTCTCTCTTTCTCTCTCTCTCTTGCTCCCTCTCACTCTGCCTCTCCCTCTTCCCTTCTCTCTCTCTCTCCATCTCCCTTTCCCTCTCCCCCCTCGACATCTCACATCTCCTTCCCACTCTCTTCCTCTCCCTTGCACTCTGTCCCTCACAATCACAAAATAAAAGGATAAAATTTATAATTTCATATACTTTTTATTTATCTTTTTTCCATTATTTAAGCACATTTAAAACTTAACCACTCTCCTGTACACACAAGCAGACATTCACGATTCCACATGCAAAAATGTCCAATTATGCACAAGCACATCCACACCCTCACTTCCAACTATAAAAGCAACAAACACAAGCACACCTTAGTATATCTACAAGTACACCTAATTGCTGCATCACTCAGTGACTGATCAGGCATGGCCTTAGGACCGACTTATTACTGACAAGTTCCCTACCTCCCCCCTTGCCATCTCTCTCCAACTCCGTCTTTCTTTATTCTTATCTTTGTGCCTCATTCTCTTTCTCTCCCTTTCCCTCCCACTCTCTCTCTGTGCCCCCCCCCCTTCTCTCTCTCTGTGCCCCCCCCTCTTTCTCTCTCTATGCCCCCCCTTCTCTCTCTCTCTGCTCCCCCCTTCTCTCTCTCTCTCTGCTCCCCCCCCCCCTTCTCTCTCTCTGCTCCCCCCCTTCTCTCTCTCTGACCCCCCCTTCTCTCTCTCTGTTCCCCCTATCTCTTTCTCTGCCCCCCTCTCTTACTGACCCACCCCCTCTTTATCTGCCCCCCCCCCCCTCTCTCTGTCTCTCCCTCCTTCCTTCTGCCCCACTCTCTCTCTGCCCACTCTTCCCAACTTTTCCCTCTGTCCCTCTCTTTCTAACTGCCCCCTCTACCCCTCACCCTTCCCATTCTATCTATCCCTCTCTCTCTCTCTCTGCCCCTTCTATCCTTTTTTTTCTCTCTATCCCCCCTCTATCCCTCTCTCTACCCCCTCTATCCTTCTATCTCTCTGCACCTTCTATCCCTCTCTCTGCCCCTCTATCCCTCCCTCTCTCTTTCTCTCTCTCTGCCCCTCTCTCTCTCTCTCTGTCCCTCTATCCCTCTCTCTGCTCCCCTCTATCTCTTTCTTTCTCTACCCCCTCTATCCTTCACTATCAGCCCCCTCTATCCCTCTTTCTGCCCTTTCTATCCCATTCTCTCTCAGCCCCCTCTATCCCTATAGTGCTCTGCCTTTTCTATCCCTTTCTGCCCCCTCTCTCTGGCCCCTATACCCTTCTCTCTATATATATCTCTCTCTGCCTCCTCCTTTTTTCACTTTCTCTCCTTTTCACCCACTTTCTTTCCTTTTTCACTGTCTCACCTTCTTTCTCACTCTCTCTCCTTTTCTCACTTTCTTTCCTTGCTCATTCACTCTCTCCTTTCTCACTCTCTCCCTCCTTCTTTCTCACTCTTTCCCTCTTTCTCATTCTCTCTCCTTTCACACTTACTCTTTCTCACTTTCTCCTTCTTTCCCACTCTCTCCTTTCTCACTCACTCTAGTAGTGGTTGGTGGTATGGGTGGTAAATAAGAAACTAAAATAAAATGAATACTAATAATAATAATGTTTAATGGTTAAAACAAATAGATGTACTAGACATCAAAAGTTACTTAGTATTATGGTAAAGTATTGTGGCAAAAAGGGTAAATGAGAGAGAGAGAGAGAGAGAGAGAGAGAGAGAGAGAGAGAGAGAGAGAGAGAGAGAGAGAGAGAGAGAGAGAGAGAGAGAGATAAGTTAGGGTGATTGGATGAAATGGAAAATATCTGTGTTTGAGGAAGGAAAAGGAACACTGTATATGGAAAACTAGCAAAGGAGCCACTATGAAACAATCAAAAGGTAATACAGGTAGAGATGGGTGATAGAAAAGTAGAAGAATCCGGGGATTGAGATAAAGAAACAGGGAGAATGTTAGGAAAGGATCTGGAGGACATTGTTGCATCATAAGGGAGTTACATGAGCATCCAGGTGGGAGTGGTATGGCTAATGGGCAAAGAGATAGTGGTAGTGCACATGGAGGAGAGGATGGAGTGTTTTCAGGGAGAGTGGAAGGAAGAGGTGTAGGGGGAATCTGAGGTGGATGGATATCAGCAAAAGGGAGGAAGAGGTGTAGGGAGAACCTGAGGTGGATAGATATCAGCAAATACTTTGAATCTAGAACAAATATGAACAGGATTGGAGGGTGCATAAGGGAGTAGAGCATTCCTTTGGGTTATGTTAAGGAAGTTTTGAATGTCTTCAAGAGTTTCTAGAGGGGAGTTGAATAGATACTGGGGGAGTTGCTGAGATATCTTGAGATGGGGAGGAGAGCAATGTGAAGTAGTTTTGGAATAAGTAGAAAGAGCTAAGCCTTGTCGGCGTGCTTCCTGTCTGGCCTCATGTAGAGTGAGAACTGATACCTCAGGTTCAAGCTTATAGGCAGGGCAGCTCCTATAATATTAATACATTAGAGGACAACTGAGACATGTGCATGACTGAGCAGAGTAATTTGAACAGTCATGACCAGGTTAGGCACATAGAGGATAGCAAGCTGTGGAGTGTCAGTGTTTGGCTGAGTGGCCAAAATCCCAACATTTCTGACAATGACAGGGAAGGACTCAATATGGTCAGATAAGGCAAGACACTCTACCAATATAAACTTCATGGTGGCAGTCATGTCTACAAAACTAATACTGGCATTATTCCATTGGCCTCTGGGAGGAATAACATAGCACTGTACTGTAACTGCATCATAGCCAAGGCCGGTGAGCAGGTTTTCAATCTGACCAGTCCTTGTCATAGATAGGAAAATCAGTTGGGTAGACAATAGTTCCAGTACAAGTATTAAGACAGGAGTGAGGTTCAGCAGGAATAGGTTTGTCAGAGAGGTCAGTCGGTTAGAAATTATATGAGCTTGGGCTCACATGTAACTGTGA
>NC_091558.1:33090487-33097987 GCF_042767895.1 Penaeus vannamei | reverse complement strand
TCCAGCCTCTATTCCAACCTATCCAAACATCCTGCTCTCTCTCTCTCTCTCTCTCTCTCTCTCTCTCTCTCTCTCTCTCTCTCTCTCTCTCTCTCTCTCTCTCTCTCTCTCTCTCTCTCTCTCTCTCTCTCTCTCTCTCTCCCTCTTTTTCTCTCTCTCACTCTTTTTCTCTCTCTCTCACTCTTTTCTCTCTCACTCTTTTTTTTTTTTTCTCTCTCTCTCTCTCTCTCTCTCTCTCTCTCTCTCTCTCTCTCTCTCTCTCTCTCTCTCTCTCTCTCTCTCTCTCTCTCTCTCTCTGTCTCTCTCTCTCTCTTTTTTCTCTCTCTCTGTCGTTCTTCTTCTCTCTCTCTCTCTCTCGCTCTTCTTGTCTCTCTCTCGCTCTTATTCTCTTTCTCTCTCGCTCTTATTCTCTATCTCTTTTACTCTCTCTCTCTCTCTCTCTCGCTCTTCTTCTCTCTCTCTCTTTTTCTCTCTCTCGCTCTTTTTCTCTCTCTTGCTCTTTTTCTCTCTCTTGCTCTTTTTCTCTCTCTCTCTCTCTCTCTCTCTCTCTCTCTCTCTCTCTCTCTCTCTCTCTCTCTCTCTCTCTCTCTCTCTCTCTCTCTCTCTCTCTCTCTCTCTCTCTTTTTCTCTCTCTCGTTCTTTTTCTCTCTCCCTCGCTCTTTTAATCTCTCTCGCTCTTTTACTCTCTCTCGCTCTTTTACTCTCTCTCGCATTTTTTCTCTCCTTGCTCTTTTTCTCTCTCTTGCTCTTTTTCTTTCTCTCACTCTTTTACTCTCTCTAGCTCTTTTACTCTCTCTATCACTTTTTCTCTCTTGTCTTGCTTTGGCACGGGGTCTAGTTCAGTCTATAGTTGCTATTCCTCCAGTATCATAATCTAATACTTTTTCATTTTCTTGCAACTTCTCCCTCTCTCTATTTCCCTCTCTCTCTTCATCCCTGGCTCCTACTTCCATATCACTTCCACCTCCCTCTCCTTCCTTTTCTAACTCTCTTTTTCCCCTGTCTACTGCTCTGTCTTCATCTCTATTTTACATAATATCTACAAATTCATATATCAGTTCTGGCTGCCTTAAAAATCAATATGTATCTTCCATAATAACACTGGAGTCATGTATTTCTATCCCTTCCTCTATTCTAACAAGGTTCCTGTTCCTCAGAACAAGACCAAATTATTTACTAGAAATTGCAATGGCAGTGAGAATTCTGACATGCTAATTATTAATCACATCTTATCTAAATCATTAGTATAACAGATGAACTCCTTGTTCGAAACAATACAAACCAATAGCTCTATATATGAACAGTTCAACACAGACCAATAATCTTGGGTGAATACAATTTCTAATTTGGGAATCCTTCAAAAGACAAATAATGAACAGATACTGCATCATCAAGCCTCAAAAAGGAAATGTATGCCAATACAGGTTGGTTCAGATCATTAATAATGAAGGTAAAGATCTTTTCTATGTTTATCGCAAGGTCTCTTTTTAGTTACTTATATTGCAAATGGAATTAAAGAAAACATTGGTATAAATTACAAAATTTACAATTTTGCATGACATAATTTGTCTAAAATCACTAATAAATGATTATTATATCTAATCCTGCAATGTGTCTGTGAACAATTTTGATTAAAATCAGCTAGCCCATGATGAATTTGTTCCTGTTTCACACAACAGATTGTTTGTCAGATTGTGTAGATCTACACCAGTAATAAAATATATGTCCAAATATGAATAAAATATGAACGACATTATCACATATTATGTCATTGACACCAGTGATAGCATGTACATACATACCATGTACATGCCAACTCCACAGAGATCTAAGTTTAATGCATTTTCCCATAGCTGGATCCACAAATGCATAATCACCAAGGAGTCAGTTGTCTTATATAACTCTCCTCTCTACACTTTTCCTTCAGTTTTGGAATTTTTTGTTTAATCTTTAATAGCTATCATTAATGTTCATATACTAAAGATATTTATAATGTCAATAATAATCAAGATCATACTATTTTCATTAGATTTAATTTCTAATATTTTCTTATCATTTAATTTTCCATAACACACACTACATCACCAATAACAGCAGGCATGAATAGGTTCCTTGGCTTAGACATAGTGTTTTTTCTGCCGATGTCCCTATTCTATGGTCAGCGGACGGTAAAATTCACCCCTTCAAGCCCCTTCCTGAAGGACCAGTAAGCCTAATCATTCTAAGTGCTTTTGGCACTAATGATGAGGTCCCCATCACCCCACACTCAGCAAAAATTTCCCATGATGAGACTTTCCCATCACTTGCTCCTCCGCCAAATGTTTTGTATGACCAACCTTGTCCATCTTCCCCCTCAGCCAAATTTTATCATACCAACAAGCCCACATCACCCAGATCCAACAGGTTAATAACAGTATAGCTATCAAGAGCATTTGAAATATACATTTTTCCCAAAAACTCAAGAGGAGAAGAAACCAGAGGTCACATTGGCCAACTAATCAATTTCATGGTAACTAACCATTTGGTATTTTTTCACAATACTTTCGCATAACCGATTACAATTTTGTTATCAGTGGATTCATCTCACCCTCTAGAACACATGTAGGAATTATGAATGGGAATTTTTGTGTGTGTGTGTGTGTGTGTGTGTGTGTGTGTGTGTGTGTGTGTGTGTGTGTGTGTGTGTGTGTGTGTGTGTGTGTGTGTGTGTGTGTGTGTGTGTAACAGTACTAAAAATATTCTATCCATATCCACAAGAAACTTTCTGTAATCTGTGATGGAAAACTTTCTTTCTGAAGTCCAACATGACAGGGATGCAGTGTCAAGCTATAACCACAGCCTCCACACTTTGCGCACTAGCAAAGGCTAGCACACATCTGCTACACGCATTTTGCCAAGATAACTTGGACTAATTCCTTGCTTGACAGTAAATAACATAAGGTCTACAATTCTAATTTTATCTTACAAGTGTATACATGTTAGAGGTTTGCTGGTTTTTGCTAAAGTGCTGCCAGCAGAGTTCACATCAAACAAAAACAAAATCTTTCCTATCTCTGAACAATAAAATGATATCTTTATTACAAGTCACAGTGGAAAGCCAAGATCACTATGACATATGTTCCAACCAAGCATTAATGCAAAATTAATATAAATCATAATTATTATCAACAAGAACCCAACCAAAAGTAATCTGTCACAACCACTTGCTGCTGTAACCCTTTCTCCAAGACCTGTTGCAATTCTAAATAAGCACATGAAAACATTTTTTTTTTTTTTCATCTCTCCAATCCAACACCTCCAGTAACTATTCAATGCAAGAAGTATCTTATGTGGTCAAGTAAAATAGTTAAGTCACTTAAGGTCAAGTTAAAAATAAAGTAAAGAACCTACTGAGTTTCCAGTCCATCTACAAAACTAATCACTACTGGTATCAAATCAATAATTATCTAATGATAACATTACTGAATAAAACATTTCATGATAGCAATCAAGTCATCGCAATCTGGTCGAGCGAGTATTTTCTGTCGATGCCCATGTAAAGACAAAATTCACACAAAACCACAACACAAAACCAATGCCTGGTTCTAAAACAACAGTACAGTTGGGCCCACAATATGTTTTAACTGCCTCCCCCAAAATCAACACACAAGAAAAAATCAAAAGTTTTCCTCACTCCCTGTGACATTTCTGCCCCAATCAACTCAACAGAGTTTTCATAACCATGACACTGCCTCCACCAGCCACTACCACACCCAAAAATTACAACCAGCAAAGACAGAGTCAAATAAGACATGGCAAGCAAGAATTACAAATGTCTCCACACCCAATTTTTTCCCTCTCACTCCAGGCCTATATTCACACTTCCTCTTTGCTTCATCCCTTCTTTGCTTTTTCCCTCTCCCTTCCTTCCCTTAGTTCAACCCTCATGCCCTTCATCATCGTCATCCTCTGAGGCAAGAGTGCCAAGAGTAAGAATGACAAATAATGAAGGAAAAAAAAAACAAATTCTGGGCCCATCTACACACTTCCTCTTGATTCCTCCTCCTGCTCTTGCCCTCTTTGCCGTGCCCCTGGCCTGCCCCCTGCGCCCCTCGAGCCCCCTGTGCCGGCCAGAGTGCCAAGAGGAAGAGGCAGGAGTGGGCAGGGCACCGAGGAGGCGGCGGAGGGAGGGCGGCCGAGCGACGTGCCCACTCTGCTTGGCCCTTCTCCTCCCGGACTTTTTCCCATGGGCCCTCCACGGACTCCCAAAGGCGCCCAGGAACGCGAGTCGGCGTGGTTCCCTTCGCCGTGGAAAGCACAAGTCGCAGCCTCAGGAGGAAACAGTAAACGACGAGCTTCTGTCCTTGAATGTTTTGACAAGAGGCAAGGCAGTAGACGTGGCCTGACATGCACCTGACTTACTTTGTGTGTGTAGCCGCCTGGGCCGCGCTCCCGCGCTAATCTTCACTGTCACTGCCTCGTTCTTGCTTGTGTGTCCATAACGTGTACAGAGAAGGCTTGCGGCGGCGAATATTTAGGCGAGGAGAGCCTCAACTCGGCGGACACATCTCTCCCTCCTCCCTCGGCGACCCGACATCCGGGAACTCGAGCTTTCCACGGCTGACAACCCTACCGAGGACGCAGTCGCAGATACACCTTGGAATATTTGCTGGATTTTCACACGTTCGGGAGATAATTCTCAATGATATTCTTGCCAGATGTGGTATTTTGGGGGTCTCAAATCCATTTGGCTGCTGAATAATTTATAAATAATAGTTCACACTTCGTTATAGCATGGCTGGCAACTTTTGGGAATGGTGACTCGGGAAACACGGAAACTGGCAGCCCTGGCGGCGCTCACCTGGATAAGCCCGAGGCAATTATGACAGGTGCACAAGAATCCGACTTTCCCGTAGAAGCCTTAATTTAACCTTACTCGTCTACTATGTTCTACTACAGCATCTCCAAGATGCAGAAATTCAAAACTTTACAGTTTGAAGTGTTTCGTTGAATTTAGAAATCAGAGGGGATATGATAAAATCGACTCGGAAATGTGGGCAACTGATACCTCCTCCCTCGTCCATATAGCATACCAACTATTATTGAAAAGTTTCTATGTCCCGACGTTTCAAATTTAAAAATGATACAGCGAAGAAACCCGTATCTGGCATCTTCCCTTGAGTATATTGTGCATAACTGCAAGAGACTGAGGCATTTCAATAGCATTGCTTAGCCCATTGTATTTTTAAAGTACAGAAGATTGTTAAGTCATTTTAGTATTTCGATAGGTTTCCTTTAGATTATCTACAGTTACGGTAATAGTAGGATATGGTGAGTCCTTTTCTACATAAAAATGAATAATTGCATACGCCGTAGATGAAATTTAATCGATATATATTATTGACTTTATCGCGATTTTACTTAGAGAAATGTTAGATAATATATCAAAGGGCAACTCCGTCTGTCTGGCCGAAGTCTGGTAGCATCATTCCAGACAGAAACGCCGTTCCAATGCGCCACTTCCATCAATTTAGTCTGTTTTTATATTTTGAATTATCCCACTTCGTTGATACTGACTCAATAAATGACTAGCTAGTGGCTTTTGAAAGAGTTGTATGGCCCAAGAGCAGACGTTTGACAGAGGCTGCACTCATGGCATCGGGGCGAAACCGGAGTTCGAGCCAACGGCATGGAATCGGACACAGTCAAGGGATGCTGGGAGGGATGCTGGGCTGTAAGGGAGAGGTGCCGCGAACTCGCTTAAAAATTCATTAACTAAATATCACGAATTATACTTTGGCCATTTCGTATATTTCCACGTGTGATACTTTCCTCATTACTTTGCCTCGGGGTTGGGGGAAGGCCAGTTTGCCTGCTTGCATAGTTGGCCAATAGATCAGAATCTGAGTTAAATATATGACCACTAAAAGGCAGGTCGAGTCATTTCCCTGTAGCTATAACAGGTGTTATGCTATATGCCGTAGATTTTGCCCACGTCACCAGGAAACTCGCGATGCTTAAACGCACTGGAACCTCCTTGTTATTGGAAGACTTGGAGCCTTGGAAAGAAGTACACATTACGTATACATCTTTTCGTATGCACTATTACCTTTTTCCCTCAGCCACGTTCCCGGCGCGGCACGTGCAAGCAGCAAGCAAGCATGCGAGAGCACTCTATCCTGCTTAATAATTGTCTTACGCTATTACACCACGAGTTACCATGTAGTTTATGATTATCGTTTTAAATCTCGAAGGCTGTACATGTCATGCAGGAAAGAAGAGGAGTGCATGCAAGCAGCTATTTCGAGCCACGCATAGTAGGTATCTCTCGAACGGGCTGCCGCAGCCGCGCTCGAGACGCACATTAAACATCTCTCCGAGCCCGTGGCGCGGATTAGATTAGGCTGCGATAAGTCAGTATTACGTTGCGCAAGTAGGTCTAAGATGTTTTGCAAGGCGTACATCCAAACGTATGAATGCACGCACACCCACGAGCGCGCTCACTGGGTGTGTGCGGTAAGTGTATGTTTGTATATATATACATGTGTATATGTATATATATATATATATATATATATATATATATATATATATATATATATATATATATATATATATATATCCAATCTTCTGTGTAAATGAGATTACGGTGAATCGAACAAGAAGTTGTGTTCATCCACGGAGATAGACGGTACCTGAGAACAGCGATGTTCACGGTGGGATTTCGACCCTTGTAACCCCAGGCTTTCTTAGCTGAGAGGGAACACGGCGCGCTCGAGGAAAATGAGGTCAAACCCCCCTCAACACATTTCCTCCCCCCCCCTCCTGCCAACTTTAGCGCTCTTTCTCTCTTCCATTTTGTCTCGCGCTCTCTTTTAATTTGTAGGTTTGTGTAAATTGTTAGTTCCCATTTTTTCGCAGGTTTATTTTCCCAATGGATGTTGTTTTCTTCTCTTTCTCCCTTCTCTCTTCTCCTTCCTCCCCCCCCCCTCTCTCTCTCATCTTTAATCACCGATAAAGAAAATAAAATACTATATACATATACATATCCTCTCATATCACCGAATTCAAAATCATTACGTCATCATGTAACAAAGAGCAGACAAGGTGGGTGGAGAGTCGGAGCGGGGGAGGGGAAAGGGGGGAGAAGGGGGGTGGGTGGGAGTGCCGCCAGTACCTGAGGTGTGGCGGGAGTGTGCGTGCGGGGGGAGGGGGTGTCTGGGTGCAGGATTTATATGCCAGTGGAGAAGAGCGGACGAGGGAGAGAGGGATTGGGAGAGAGAGAGAGAGAGAGGGAAACAGAGAGTGAGAGAGAGAGAGAGAGAGGATAAGCGGGGAGAGAGAGAGGGGGGGGGGGAGGCATAGGAGGGCGTGAGAGAGAAGGGGGGAAGAGAGAGGAAGAAGTAGGGAAAAGGGAGAGAGGGTGGGGTGAGAGAAAGAAGGGTGAGGAAAAAAAGAGAGAAGCTGGGGTGAGAGAAAGAAAGATGGAGGGAAAAGAGAGAGCAGGGTGAGAAAAAGAGA
>NC_091558.1:33072987-33075487 GCF_042767895.1 Penaeus vannamei | reverse complement strand
CTACATACAATTACATCAATATTTCTCCTTACACGAATGAACAAACCAAACACAAAATAAACTCAAACAAGGCAAATTGAACCGTATTGGTAATAACCTTATTCGCACCTTGGGTCATCTTGAAACAGCCTTTGTGTTGGAAGATTCGAAACCCGTTAACGACACTCCTGCTTCTTCGAGGTTTTCGGAACGTGAAACCGGCGTGGAAATACCCGAACAACATTTTGAAGTGAATTTTTTTTATTCTCAAAATATATCGAATAATGGTGGCTGTTATGACGTATGTTATGACGAAATACATTACTGGAAAATACGTACTCATCATTGTCAATGATATCATAATAACATTTTATAATATATAATATATAATATAATAATATTATTATAATAATAATATTTTCCTTCTTGGAGATCTTATTTTTTTATTATAATTATCAGATTACTAGTATGCTGATAATGATTGTTCCTATCAGTATCATTTTTATCATTATTATTGTCATTGCCGGTATCATTGCTGATAGCACAGTTATCATCAATATAATAATAATTATTATTACTATGATATATTATTATCATCATCATTACAATTACTATAATTTTCTTAATTATTATGGTAAAAATAAAGGTAATGTTAATAACAACAGCAATGATAAAAATAATAATATAGATAATAATAATAATAATTAATGATGATAATGATTATCAAAACAATGGAAATAAGAGTAATAATGATAGTGATACTACTGCTGCTACTAATTATAATAATATTACTGATAAATGATAATAACAATATTATTATCAATAATGATAATAATGACAATGACAATAATAATAATAATAATAATAATCATATTGATAATAATAATAAAAAAATTATAATGACAATATTGATGAAATAGATAATGATGATAAAATCGTAATAATAATAAATAAAAAAAAATCAATAGTAATAATAATAATAATAATAACGAAAATTATAATGACATCAATAATAGTAATAATCATAATAAAAGTAACAGTAATAATGATAAGTATAATAACTATAATAATTATAATAATAATAAAACAATGATAATAGTGATAAAAATTAAATAATAGCAATTAGGATATCGATAACAGGATTAATAAAAATGAGAATGATACATAATAATAATAATGACTAACAACAATAATGATTATAATAATTATAGTAATACTAATAGTAAAGATTACGGTAATGATTATACTGACAATGATGATGATAATGAACATATTAATAAAAATCGATAACGATGATAATCATCATTATCATTGTTGTTATCAACATTAATATTAACATTGTTGTTGACATCCTCATCATTATCATTATTATCATCATCATCGTTATTCTCATTATCAGCATTTAAATTATTTTCATTATCATCCATATCACCATTATTTTTAGTATTGATGTCATTGTCTATGTTATAATAATGATTTTTTTCATTATTGTCACCATCACATTATCAACAGGATCATTTATAATCATTAATCACTATTATTCTCACCTTTACTTTTCTTGATATTCTATCGTTAATGTCATTAACTTCAAGTGTTATCAAAACTACAGTTTTTTTTGTTAATGTCGTTAATGCTAATACCAGTATCATTACTTTTATCAGAATGTTTACGAATATTATCACTTTTCTCATTTTCTCTGTTTTTTGCTCTGTTCTATCTTTACTGATCAGGTAATTTCACATGTAATTATACGTATTAATGCCTTTAATGTTTATGGTTATTTTATCATCATTGATATTATCGTAATGTTGATAACATAAGATAGAAAAAGTCATAAAAGATATATTAAAGCCTAACTTATTCAAAAGAAATGATAAAAAAATATAATGCTGTAAAAAAGGAACATCCCCCGGAACCACTTATGAGTGTGGGACTAAAATGAGAAGAGAGATAAAGAAGAAAGAAAGAAAGAATGATAAAAGAAGAAAGAAAGAAAGATAAAAGAAAAAAAAGAAAGAAAGAAAGATAGAAGAAAAGAAAGAAAGAAAGAAAGAAAGAAAGATAAAAGAAGAAAAAAGAAAGAAAGAAAAAATAGAAGAACGAAAGAAAGAAAGAAAAAAAAACAAAGCAAAATTTAACTCCATGGGGGAGAAATGAAGAGCAAAGAGCACATTTCGGACGAGATACTCAAGAGAGAACATGACGCGGAGATGCAAGGAAGCCGGAGAAGAGTGGCTCGCGAATCTGTGCAGACATGGAGGAACTAAGAAAATTAAACGAAAGCAAAATACAAAATACGCTAGAAATTAATCGATATAACAGGTAAACGCTCTACTAGAAGAAATATTATCATTATCACTGTATAAGTAATATACATCGGGGATCTGTTTGGAGTTGGCAGAGGACAATCATCCCCCTTTGAAAACACCGTAGAAGGATCAGAAACTCTACGAAGGAAAATAGTTGATGCGATGCTGGATGGCCGTACCTATCAAACGATGCTTTCTTCTAGTTTTATCCC
>NC_091558.1:33020487-33022987 GCF_042767895.1 Penaeus vannamei | reverse complement strand
GCAGGACAGAGAGAGAGACAGAGAGAGAGAGAGAGAGAGAGAGAGAGAGAGAGAGAGAGAGAGAGAGAGAGAGAGAGAGAGAGAGAGAGAGAGAGAGAGAGAGAGAGAGAGAGAGCCGGGGGGGGGGGGGGGAAGAGAGAGGAAGAGATGGAGAGAGGGAGAAAGAGAGAGGAAGAGAGAGAGAGAGAGTGAAAGCGAGAGAGAGAGCGGGAGAAAGAGAGAGAGGGGGAGAGAGAGAGAGATACATAGATAGATCGAGAGAGAGAAGAGAGAAGGGGAGTAGATACATAGATAGGGAGAGAGAGAGAAAGAGAAAGAAAAATAGACAGACATATAGATAGATAGATAAAGAGAGAGAGCGAGACATCGATAGAGAAAGAGAGAGAGAGACCGAGATAAAGACAGACAGAGAGAGAGAGAAAGAAAAGGAGAGGCAGATAGATAGACAGAGAGACAGAAAAAGGAAAGAGAGACAGACTAATAGACAGACAGAAAGAGCGAAAAAGAAAAATATCTTACACTTTACATTTACTGTTGATCTAAATCCTATGTGTAATTCAGTGTGAAAACGTTACTTTGGCGAAAATTTAAACCGCGATCTTTAATGAAATCATGAAAAATGGATTCAAAGAGTTATATGAAAACAAAGTAATGGAAGAACTAAGCTACTTAATTAAACATATTAGTAGAGAAAACAGTGGAATTAAGAGGGATGTTACAATGATGAAGTGTCAGTGGTATTTATAATGGTAATGGTGATAATGATTATGATAATGATGATGGTGATGATGGTGATGACAATGATGATGATGGTGATGATGATGATGATAATGATAATGATGATAATACCGATGATGATAATAACGATGATGATAATGATGATAACAATGATGATGATAATGATAATGATAAAAATGGTTAATAACAATGATGATAATAATGATGATAACAATGATAATGATGATGGGGATTATGATGATGATAATGATAATGATGATAACGATGATGATAATGATGATGATGGTGGTGATGATGATAATGACAATGCTGTTATGATGGTAATGATAATCATGATGTAATGACGATGATGATTATGATGGTAATGATAATGATGGTGATAATGATAATGAAGATAATGGTGATAACGATGGGAATGAGGAGGAGAATGATGATGATGATGATGACGATAATGATGATGATGATGATAATAATGTGATGATTTTTCTCACCAGCACTCCACACCTTTCCTCCCCTTCTCCTCCCCCCTTCCTCTTCTCTATTCTTCCTCCCCTCCTCTTTAGCACTTCCACTTCCTATTCTCCCTCTCCTCCTCACAAGCACCCTCTCCCTCCTCCTCCTCTCCTCCCTAGTGCCGTCTCCCCTCCCCCTTTCCTCTCCCCCCTCCCCCCGCCATCCTTAGTTCCTCCTCCCCCTCCCTCCTCCCTTCCCCTTTCCTCTCTCTCCCCTCCCCTCCCTAGTGCCCTCTCCCCCCATCCCCTCCTCCTTTCTCTATCCCCTTCTTCCTCCTCCCCCTCCTTCTCTCCCTCTCCCCCTCCCTTCCCCTTTCCTCTCTCTCCCCCTCCCCTCCCCCTTTCCTCTCTCTCCCCTCCCCTCCCCCTTTCCTCTCTCTCCCCCCCCCTCCCCCTTTCCTCTCTCTCCCCCCACCCTCGCCCTTTCCTCTCTTTCCCCTCCCCTCCCCCTCTCCCTCTCCCCCTCCCCTCCCCCTTTCCTCTCTCTCCCCTCCCCTCCCCCTCTCCCTCTCCCCCTCCCCTCCCCCTTTCCTCTCTCTCCCCTCCCCTCCCCCTTTCCTCTCTCTCCCCTCCCCTCCCCCTTTCCTCTCTCTCCCCCCACCCCCGCCCTGCCGCCCACGACATGCCTGTTGGGCGAGGAGCGTCGTTTTCCGGCATCGTGGACAGCTCCTGGCGTCGGACGGAGGCGCAGAAGGCCACAGAGCAGTTCCTCGAAGGCGCATCCAAAGAGGAGAGAGAAAGAGGAGGAAAATAAGTGAATGAGTGTGAAAGAAGAAGAAAAAACGGAGAAAAAATGGATGATAAGATATGTCAGAAGGAAGAAATAATTAGATACTTAAAAAAAAGAAATATTAATTAGATACTTTAAAAAAATGTTAATTAGGTACTTAAAAAAGAGGAAATATTAATAAGATACTTAAAAAGAGGGAGAAACAAGGAGGAAATATACGAGAAAGGAAAAATTGATGAGATACTCTTTAAGCATATTAGTGAGGCTCGGCAAATATATATACAAATTAACGCCTACTCATGGCTATTGCTCTCTGCTCGTCATAACACTGCAACACCGCGAAGTCTTTGTGTCCCGTGGCTAATGTTAACGGGAAGATGAGATGGCAAGAGTCGTCTGCCTGTGACAGAAGTCTTTGGAAAATTGTTTTCACCCTCATTACCTCACTTCGTCGACGCTGTAGCTCAAGTATTGATGAAAATGAGGAGGAGGGGAAACCTATAATAATCAGTGTGTGGAT
>NC_091558.1:33005487-33007987 GCF_042767895.1 Penaeus vannamei | reverse complement strand
AATATTAGTAGTTACTGGTAATTTAGAGCATATTTGAGAAGCAAGTAGGCGATAGTAAAAGTAAATTAAGATTGAAATAGCTATGGGTATATAAAGCAAATCACAAAATAATCCCTAGTAGTAATATGATACCATTTATGGAAATCGCAAATCAATTAGTAAAAGTATAATACTATTTCTAAGAGAGACGATAATGGTATAAAAGTGTAAAAAAATGATAAAACGTAATATTTCCAGTATTTCTATTACCTTTAGGAATTCTTAACCCAATCGTGCAAAGCTTAACTTCTCGAATTTCTTTTGAATGTATGTATAGATCGAAAGATATGAAGATCGAAAGGCATATGCTATGGAGAATAGTAGTAAGGTAAGATTCAATTCTTGTTACCGATAAACAAACGCGCTGACGTAACATCTGCCAGTCATCTTGAGGACGAACGTCATTAATCACGATCAGCAGCTTTTATCATAATTGCCACTAATGATGATGACAAATCTACATCATCGCGGCCATCATCGCAGTTACCATTGGCAAGATTGTTACTACTGCAATCACCATCAGAAGTGGCAATGCAACAATAATGACATTGCTGTATCTAACGGACCAACTCCTGTATTACATTTATTCTTATCAGTAACATTATTGATCCTATCAGCATCACACAGAACGTTATCAGTATTTATTTTGGACCACTATTTCCTGTTATTAGCCCCCTCCTCCTCCCCCCCCTCTCCCCCCCCCCCTCTACCCGTTGTACCGCTAGAGAGAAAGCGTAGCGAAGGAAATTCAGAGAGAAAGAGACAAAGGAAGGGTGGGAAAATCAGAAGAGAGAGTTGAGGAGGAAGATGAGAGAGAGAGGGGGGGATAGACAGATAGAGGGGGGTAGAGAGAGAGAGAGAGAGAGAGAGAGAGAGAGAGAGAGAGAGAGAGAGAGAGAGAGAGAGAGAGAGAGAGAGAGAGAGAGAGAGAGAGAGAGAGAGAAAGAAAGAAAGAAAGAAAGAATGAGTTTGATTTGACAAAGATATATATATATATATATATATATATATATATATATATATATATATATATATATATATATATATATATATATATATATAGGTAGATAGATAGAGAGAGAGAGAGAAAGAAGACCAATCAATGCAGAGAGAGAGAGAAAGAGAGAGAGGGGGGAGGGGCACACACACACAGACACACACACACACACAGACACACACACACACACACACACACACACACACACACACACACGCACACACACACACAGAGAGAGAGAGAGAGAGAGAGAGAGAGAGAGAGAGAGAGAGAGAGAGAGAGAGAGAGAGAGAGAGAGAGAGAGAGAGAGAGAGAGAGAGAGAGAGAGAAAGCGAGAGGGAAAAAACAGAACGGGTTTTCCGTCTTCATATCTGCATAACGGTTTCTGCGAACAAGATCATTGTCGTGAGGTCGTTGAGGAGGGGAAAAAAAATATAGGTGAAGCCTTTATGACCAATTTTATCTCTTTAATTGTCTGAGACTAAGAGGGGAAAGAGGAAAGAAAGAGGGAGAGGTACTGAGAGCAAGCACGGAAGAATATTAATTTCCTTCTTTTTTATCTCTCAGTAATACTTTGATATCGATAAGCATACATGTACACACACACCCACACATACACACACACACAGACACACACACACACACACACACACACACACACGGACATACACACACACACACACACACATTTACACAATCACATACACACATATCTATCAATCAGTCTATCTATCTACAACTTCCTCGTGCATACATACACAGATCTATGCGTATGTGTTTGTACAAGTATATGTAAATCTGTGTAAGTATGCGTAGGTTTACACGCTTCATCCATTTACATTTACTAAGGAAAAAAGTAAAAAAATAAAACAATAATAATAATAATAACAATAATAATAATAATAATAATATTAATAATAATAATAATGATGATAATAATGATAATAGTAATGATAATAATAATAATAAGAAGAAGAAGAAGAAGAAGAAGAAAAAGAAGAAGAAGAAATAAATAAATAAATAAATAAATAAATAAATAAATAATAATCAGGGACGCCGAAAACTGATCAATGCCCTTTGTCTAGTTCAGGGCCCGAGAATTCCAAACCCTGAACTAGCACCTCCAACAAGACAAGACAAAGACCAGCCAAGAAGGTCAAGGAAAAAAAAGGAGAAAGAAAATGAAAAAAATATATATATAGTGGGGAGGGAGTAGCAGCAGAGAAGTAGTAGAGAAAGAGAGAAAGCTGGAGAGAGAGAGAGAGAGAGAGAGAGAGAGAGAGAGAGAGAGAGAGAGAGAGAGAGAGAGAGAGAGAGAGAGAGAGAGAGAAGGAGAGAGAATTATAAAAGGATCAGAAGCAAAGCCAAACACACAGACCAAGACAGAAACAAAGAAAACTAAGAAATAAAAAATAAAGCAACAGAAGAAAAAGAAGAAGAGAAAGAAAAAGAATAGAAGGAAGA
>NC_091558.1:32990487-32992987 GCF_042767895.1 Penaeus vannamei | reverse complement strand
ACACCCGTGGCGCAGGCCTACATCCATTCGCGAGTGGAGGGGCATCGGTATTTATTTGTGTTGTGCTTTTTGGGATGTATCTACCCTACGTCTGTGTAGTTGTATGTACATGGCGATGTACAGTTGTACATCGCCATGTACATCAATCCATATTGGATCAGGCATCAGCTGATGATGTTGATATGTGCCTGATGATAGGCCTGTCTGCCAGGCCTATCCAGCGCTTATTTTATTAACTGTTTATAAATGATTTGATGTATATATTCATGTACTAATGACATCAAGATAGACCTCTTTATCATTTTGTTTATTATGTATTTTATCTTCTCTGGGCAATTTATGATAACCATTGATGATGAAAACAGTTGTAGTAGTAATTATAATGATAAAAGGAAAAGAATGAATATGAAAATGAATACGATAAAGAGAAAGGGAGATAGAGATAGCATGTGAAAGAGAGAGAGAGAGAGAGAGAGAGAGAGAGAGAGAGAGAGAGAGAGAGAGAGAGGAATGCCAGGGATGGAAAAGAAAGAAAAACAAAATGTGTCAAATGCAGATTATTTTAATGAACCAGGAAAAGTGAATGGAAAGAAAAAGAGAGGGACACACATCTCTCTATCCACACACACACACAGAAAATGAGATACACAGATAGACAGACATAGACAGAGGGCGAAATAAATTGACAGATTAAAATTTCTATGATATATTTTTCTGGTTTTGCTTATTTTGCATAATTGAGAAAATGTATTTTTTAATGACTTTTTATAGCTTGAAATTGGGACAATTTCGTGTTATCCTTGACTCGCGGTGCACTATTGTGTGGATCACGCTATTCAACAAGGTTTTCCCTGGTTCTGGGAATGACGTCACTACCGGGGATTGCCGAAGATCGCCGATGTTTTGCATCTTCGTTTCTCAGGGCGTTGCTATGGGAGTTTTGGGGATACCAGAGGGTCTCTTTTTTTTTTTTTTTTTTTTTTTTTTTTTTTTTTTTTTTGCGTGAATAGGCTAAGCATATATTATTGACCAATATTCAAGGAAAAAACAATGCACGGTAATTACTTCACATAAGCCCTTTAACGACTGATGCTGGCTGAAATTTCACATGCATAAAGATACACATTATGTTGATTTCCAGTCCTTAACTCATGACAAATTTTCTGTTACAGCAGTGAAGGTACAGTAAGGTGTGAAAATGGAACCAGTAGAGTATCGGGCAGTGATCAGCTTTTGACAGTTGAATGGCTGCATGAAATGAAAGCAATTTAAAAGGAGGATGTCCCATCATATCATATGGCTAAACCTTGGCATCGTAAGTTCGTGTGTGGTCGGAGGTTTAAGGAAACGGCTCATCCCAGGGCGACCCTAGTTGGAGTGTCCATAGATGAGGACACTACCCAGCAGGTGGAGACTGCCATTTTGGAAGATTAATATTGGGTCTGTGGTTTAAAATTGTTCATGACCATTTGCATATGCAAAAGGTCTGTTTCGTGGATTTCCAAGCTACGCACACCTTTCCAGAAGCAAGAACATGTCCATTGTTCCCAAGGTCTTTTAGCCAGGAGGACTCTTTCAATTGACTTATCAGGCTGGATGAAACTTGGGTCTATCACTATGATCCAGAAACTAAGGCCTAGTCAAAACAACAGAAGCATTTTGACTCACCTCCCCCAAAAAGGCACTTGTCACACCCTCAGCAAGCAAGTTCTTGCTCACAGGCTTTTGGAACCAGCATGGTGATGATGGATTTCCTGGCAAAAAGTATTACTACTACAGGAGGTTCACTGCTACAGAAATTGTGGGAGGCTTTCAAAACCAGGTGTGGTATTTTGACTAAAAGGGTCCACCTCGTACATGACAATGCCCCTGTTCACAGCTCTCACATTGGCCAGATGGAAGCACGGTCCTTTGTCTACGACACCCTTCCTCATCCTCCTTATTCTCCTGACCTTGCACCATCTGACTTTCCAAGATGATGAGGCACTGGTTTATGAAGTCACTATATGGTTTCAAATGCAACCTGCAGACTCCTACAATCGAGGAGTCCACAGCTGCATAAAACGATCGGAAAAGTGTACCACTCTTGGTGGAATCTGTATAGGGGAAATCTTAAATGAACTCCCCCTTGTGGATATATATATATATATATATATATATATATATATATATATATATATATATATATATATATATATATATATACAGGTGGTCCCCTACTTGCAAACTTCCGAGTTACGAACTTCGGTACATACAAAGTTGTCAGGAGTGAGTGAGAGTAGCGTGCGTCGTAAACAATAGCTCTCTAACTATACCCACATGGTTTCATTCAAAGGGGTGTTGTGCCCTCTCCAGAAAACTTTGTGATTTTGTGATTGTTTTGCAAAGATTTTGCCCTTATTAAGCATTCTAACATGTCGGGTGTTAAGCGCAAAAGCTGTGGTGATGCGGCTGGTAGTGCTAAGAAATGCCAGGCCATCATGATGGAAACGAAAGGGGA
>NC_091558.1:32962987-32965487 GCF_042767895.1 Penaeus vannamei | reverse complement strand
AAAGAGGGAAGGAGGGGATGAAGGAAAGAGGGAAGGAGGGGGTGAAGGAAAGAGGGAAGGAGGGCGGAGGGGAGGAGAGGAGGGCGGAGGGCAAAGCTTTCCTCCATCATTATAATAGAGAGCTGAGTCCCATGTCTGCAGTGTATACCTGCGGGTGTTGTCACGTTGTTTGCGTACGTGTATGTGTGTGTACGTATGTGCATGTGTGTGTGTGTGTACGTATGTGTGTGTGTCTGTGTGTTTGTGTCTGTGTGTGTGCGTGTGTGTCTGTGTGTATGCGTGTGTTTTTCTCATTGAATTCTTGCTGAATAATTTGACTGTATTTGTGTGCGTGAAGCTTTGGTTGTGTATCTGTCTGTGCTTGTAGGTCTTTCCCCACAGGTATTTACGAACGTTTATCTGCGTGCTTGTTTATGCACTTGCTTCTGTGGCTGCGTGCGTGAGTGTTTTAACGTACGTATTTGCTATTCTCGTCTGCCTGGTTTTCCGCTGGTTCCATAAGAGTACAGTATTTGTGGGTCTTTATCTTGTGGGCTGTGTGGCCGTCGATGCTTACACGTGTAGCTGCGTACATGTGTCTGCCTCAGTGACTGCACTCACGCACCAGGCGCTGCAACCGCATACGTCGACATCCCCCCCACCCCCACCCTCACCCCCATCCTCACCAGGCCACTCCCTCCTCCTCCTCCTACCCATCATCGGCCCCTTCCCACCCTCCCCGCCCCCTCTTCCTCCCCCTCCTCGCCAACTCCGCCATTCCCATCTCCCCTCCCCGCCCCATCCCAACCTCCCCTTCCTCCCCCACCCCATCTCACCCTCCCCGCCCTTCCTGTCCCCCCAACGCTCTCTGTTCCACCTCACTCTCCCCATCCTCCCCCCTCCCCTTTCCTCCCCTCCACCCTCACTTTCCTCCCCCACTCCACCCTCACCTTCCTCCCCCCTCCCCTTCCTCCCCCTCACCCTTCCTGCCCCATTCCCTCCACCTTCCTCACCCTGCCCTCCCCTCCCCGCCCCCCCCCTCCCAAGACCGCAGCAGCCATTGCGGGCGAAAGTACCCTCCGCCAAGACGCCTCCTTTCCGCCCCTCCACCTCCCAGCTCCCTCCGCCGCTGCCCCCAAAACCGGGCCGAGACCACTGAGACACCCACTCCCCCTCCCCTCCACCTTCCCCTTCCTCCCCCACGCCCCTACCCCTCCCCTCCACCACTTCCTTCCCCACTCCCCCTCTTCACTCCCCTCCACCACTTCCTTCCCCCATTTTCCCCCTTCCTCCCCCCCCCCCTTTCTCTCCCCACTCCCCCTCCCTCCACCGCTTCCTCCCCCTCCCCTCCACCGCTTCCTCCCCCTCCCCTTCCCTTCCATAGCCCCCTCCCCCCTCCTCTCCACCACTACTTCCCCCCACCCCTCCCCCCTCCCCTCCACCACTTCCTTCCCCACTCCCCCTCTTCACTCCCCTCAATCCACTTCCTTCCCCCATTCTCCCCTTCCTCTCCCCTCCCCCTTTCTCCCGCACTCTTTCTCCCCTCCACCACCTCCTCCCCACTCCCCTTCCTCCCCCTTCCTCTCTACCCTCCCCCCTTCCCCTCCATCCCCCTTCCACCACCTCCTCCCCCCTCCTCTCCACCATCTCCTCCCCACTCCCCTTCCTCTCCCTCCCCCCTCCTCCCCCCTCCTCTTCACCACCTCCTCCCCCTCCTCTCCACTACCTCCCCCCTCCCCCCTTCCCTCCACCTCCTCCCCCTCCACCACCTCCTCCCCACTCCCCTTCCTCCCCCTCCCCCCTCCTTCTTCACCACCTCCTCCCCCTTCCTCTCCACACTGCACCTCCTCCCCCTCCCCCTCCTCCCCCCTCCCCCCTCCTCCCCTCCACCATCTCCTCCCCCTCCACCACCTTCCTCCACTTCCACCTCCTCCCCACTCCCCCACCCTTCCTCCACCACCTCCTCCCCCTCCACCACTTCCTCCACCACCTCCTCCCCCTCCCCCCTCCTCTCCACCACCTCCTCCCCCTTCCCCCTCCTCTCCACCACCTCCTCCCCCTCCCCCACTTCCTCCACCACCTCCTCCCCCCCCCCCCTCCTCTCCACCACCTCCTCCCCCTCCACCACTTCCTCCACCACCTCCTCCCCTTTCCCCCCTCCTCTCCACCACCTCCTCCCCCTCCACCACTTCCTCCACCACCTCCTCCCCCTCCCCCCTCCTCTCCACCACCTCCTCCCCACTCCCCCTCCTCTCCACCACCTCCTCCCCCTTCCCCTTCCGGAATCGCCAAACACAATTACCGTATCGATTCGCGAGAAGTCTATTCTTGCGCCGCGGAGAATGCACGACGCGGACGACGGCGGCGGCGGCGGCGGGCAAGGTCGTGTGGCTTCCTTCTGACGGAGCGACGCGCGACGCAACGCCAAGGGGGGAAGCGGGGGAAAGGGGTGTGTGTGTGGGGGGGGGGTCGAGGAGGAGGAGGAAGGGGAGGGGGTGGAGGGGGTGAACAAGGGGGAGGG
>NC_091558.1:32952987-32955487 GCF_042767895.1 Penaeus vannamei | reverse complement strand
TCATTATCATTATTCTATCATAATAATAATTATCATTATTATCATTACTACTATTATTATCAACATTATAATTATTGTCATTATCATTATTATCACTTTTTATCATTCATTTATCATTTCATTATCATTGAATCATTATCATCATCATTATCATTATTATTTTTTTCATAATTAGTATTAGTCTTATCTTGTTATTCTCATTATCATTTTCATTATCGTTATTATCGTTATTACTGTTTATCTTTATATATAATGATAATAATAATAATAATAATAATAATAATAATAATAATAATAATGATATTAATAATAATAATAATAATAATAATAATAATAATAATAATAATAATAATAATAATAATAATAATAATAATAATAATAATAATAATAATAATGATAATAATAATGATAATGATAATAATGATAATGATAATAATAATAAGAGTAATAATAATAATAATAATAATGATAATGATAATAATAGAAACACACACTACTACTGCTAATAATAATACTAATGATGATAACAATGATGATACTGACAATAATAATAATAATGATAATAATACTAATAATAAATGATAATAATGATAATGATGATGATGATGATGATGATGATGATGATGATGATGATGATGATGATAATAATAATAATAATAATAATAATAATGATTCTTATTACAACGATGATGATAATAATGATAATAATAATAATAATAATAATGATAATAATAATAATAATAATAATAATAATAATAATAATAATAATAATAATAATAATAATAATAATAATAATAATAATAATAACAACAACAACAACGACGATGATAATAATAATGATCATCATAATAATTGTGATAATGATGATAAGAATAATACTTATAAGAAGAATAAGAACAAGAATATGAGTAAGAATAGTAATAATAATAATAATGGTAACAATAATAACAATAAAAATAAAACATCACTGATAAAAATGAACTAATTCGAGTGCCAAAAGAATCAGAATAAAACGAAATGAACCGAAGCGAAGGACCATAAAGAGTCCTGGTGGAAATGAAAGATTTAAAATTCGATTTACAACCTCAGGAAACAGGTCTGCTGGAGAGGAAAAGGCGGGAAAAGTTACAAAAGCACAACCTGAGCTTGAGAAGGCACAAGGCCAAAGCAGAGGCAGAAAAGGGTTGCGTGTGAGGAGCTGAAACAGCGCACAGGCGGAGGCAGCAGGACTGAAAAGGTACGAGTGGAGTAGTACAGAGGGAACAGAACATTTGCTGAAAAACAAGCGCGAGTGTGTCGGGAGCCAAGTGGAGAAGAGAGAGGCCCAGGGAGCTATTCCGGGTGTAGATGAGAGTAAAATATTCTGTTCGGGGATCTGGGACAGCCCCGGGAACACTGACATAATGCAAAATGGCTGGGGGATTTGAAACAGGAAATGGCAGAGGTTCTCGTGGAAGACATGACCCAAACATGGTGGCGGAGAAAATAAAGAGGACCCCAACTGGAAAGCGCCCGGACCCGGCGGTGTCCAATCCAACTGGATTTTTAAAATCTCCGTGCACGAACAGCAAGCCAGACGAATAACATTGTGAAGGGAAAGAAAGTTCCATCATGGATGGCAATGAGAAGGACTGTCTTGTGTCAGAAAGATTCAAAAGCTCGACAGCTTGGTTTCGAGTGTAAACGGAACATGGTTTCAAGGAACAAGTGAATGGCAAAGGATGTAAATGCTACGGGGTACTAGAACTAGACAAGAGCAAAAGAAAAAGGAGGTGAAAGAGACATGGGAATGCCTAAGGAGTGAGATGCCATGAAGTCTAACCTGAATGGAAAGCATACGGCCAAGGCAATTTACGTGATCCGTGTGCCTTATGAAGCATGGAGCGGGAATTTTCAACTGGAAAAAGAAGTGCTGCAGGAAAACGAGGAATATCATAATTAGGAACAAAGAGCTTCTTAATAAAAGTGAAGTTGCTGGGTATATAATGGTAGAAAGATGTGGAAGGGGCCTTATCAGCTGTGAACGTGTAAGAAGTGAAGATAACATCGAACTGGTAAAATGGTTAGGTTAGGAAAGACTGATGAGGAAGGTCGAAGGCATGATTAGCCTAAAAGATCTTACGAACAGGGAAGCGTAATGAAAAACCAATACATAGACAATACGTTATGTTAGAGAAAAAAAGGAGGAATAGACTGGACTACGACTTAGGTTAAGAAATATGGAGTTGAAGGGGGTACCGAGCCGCTCATACCCATTGCGCCGGAGCAGTCCTGAAAAACAAATTAAACAAAGCTTCATATACATAGAACAGCAGAGTCACTAGTGTGTAGAACGTGTGGGAAAAGTGTAGGTCCCCTTGTGAGTAAGTAAGCTGGCTCAGTGTGAGTATAAAAGGCGGCACGATACACGCAGATACTCGCATTGGCAACTTTGTGGAAGGGCTCAGGAGGAAAGAACAAAAATATAACATCAGCAGAATCCAGAAACTGTTATGGAAAA
>NC_091558.1:32942987-32945487 GCF_042767895.1 Penaeus vannamei | reverse complement strand
TGCGCCTCCTCCTCCTCCTCCTCCAGCGCCTCCACCACCACCTCCTCCTCCTCCGCCTCCTCCTCCTCCGCCTCCACCACCATCTCCCCCTCCTCCACCTCCACCACCACCTCCTCCTCCTCCGCCTCCTCCTCCTCCACCACCTCCACCACCACCTCCTCCTCCTCCGCCTCCTCCTCCTCCGCCTCCACCACCATCTCCCCCTCCTCCACCTCTACCTCCACCTCCCTCTCCTCCACCACCTCCTCCTTTTCCTCCTCCACCACCACCTCCCCCTCCTCCACCTCCTACCACCTCCTCCCCCTCCACCTCCACCTCCCTCTCCTCCTCCTCCGCCTCCACCACCACCTCCTCCTCCCCTTTCCTCCACCTCCTCCTCCTCCGCCACCACCAGTACCTCCTCCTTCTCCGCCTCCACCACCACCTAATCTTCCTCCTCCTCCGCCTCCACCTCCACCTCCCTCTCCTCCTCCTCCTCCTCCACCTCCACCTCCCTCTCCTCCTCCTCCGCCTCTACCTCCATTTCCCCCTCCTCCGCCTCCTCCCCCTCTTCCACCACCACCTCCGCCTCCTCCTCCTCTACCTCCACCACCATCTCCCCCTCCTCCGCCTCTATCTCCACCACCTCCTCCACCTCCTCCTCCGCCTCTCCTTTAAGGATGCAGCCGACCCCCTTCACTCCCCGCCCTTTACTGAAGCCCTCTGCACTGGCCTTCTCCCGACGCCAAAAGGATTACCTGAACAATGCACGGTCGATGTGCAACATAATTGCTTGGGTAAATATCTAGGGCAAAGGTAATGATGATGATGGTGGTGATGGTGGGATGAGGATGGTGATGGTGGGATGGGGATGGTGGTGGTGGTGGGGATGGTGGGATGGGGAGGGTGATGGTGGTGGGGATGATGATGATGATGATTATGATTATGATAGTAATGATGGTGATGGTGACGGGGATGGTAATGATGGTGATGACGGTGATTATGATGATGGTGATAATGATGGTAATAGTTATGGTGATTATTATTATGATGATGATGATGATAATGATAATGATGATGATGAAGATGGTGATGATAACAATGGCAATGAATATAACAACAATAACAATATAGATCATAAAGATAATTATTATGATAATAAAGAGAATTATGATAATCAGAATCAGAATGAGAATAAATGCAAAAACTATAATAACAACAATCATGATAATAGTAATAATGGTAATGATAATAGTAATAATAATGATAACAATTATAATAATAATGATAATAATAACTCGGATAATAATGATGATAACAACAGCAACAAATAATAAAAATGATAATAGCAATAATAATAATAATGATAATAATAATAATAATAATAACAATATTAATGATGATGATAATAATAACAATAATCAGATACAGAATCTAAATCAGATTGGTAATCATAATAACAGCAAACCTAAGAACGATAAAAATGATAACGATAATGAGAACAGTAGTAATGGTAATGATGATAGAAAACAATAATAACAATAATGATAATGATAATAACAATGATAAATGATAAAAGTTATAATGATATTGATAACAACAACAACACTCAAAATGAGAATAATAATATTAATGATAATAACAGTAATAGTACAAAATGAGTATTAATGACATTAATGATGATAACGATGATAATAATAATAATGATAATGATGATGGCAATAATAATAGTAATAATGAAAATAGTAATACTGATAGTACTACTACTAATAAAGATAATCAAAATAATTATGATAAAGATAATACCAATAATATTAACAATAATTTTAGTGATGATGATAGCAATAACTATAATAATAACAATAATAAAAATAATGATAATGATAATAATAATAACAATGATAATGATAAGCATGATAATGATAATGATGATAATAGTATCAATAACAATGGTAATGATGATGATGATGACAATAATGATAATGAAACTGATAATGATAATTATCATAATGATAACAATAATGATAATAATGGTAATAATGATAATAATAATAATAATAATAATAATAATAGTAATAATAATAATAATAATAATAATAATGAAAATAACAAGGAAAACGATAATGATAATAACAATGATGATAGCAATAACAGTTGTCTTTATAATTACCATAGTGATAGCTATGATAATTAAAATGATAATGACAGTAATGATAATCATAATGGTAATAGTAATCATCATGATAATAATAATGATTATTATAACAATAACAATAATGATCATGATAATAATGATAATTATATTGATATTGGTAATAACAATGATGATAATACTAAAAATAATAATAATGATGACAATGATGATATACTGATAACAATAGTAATACTCAGTATGATAACAATTTAAAGAACAACACTAACAACGATAATAATGGTAATTGTGATCATAACTGTAATAATGGTAATAATAATGACAATGGAATGATAATGATAACAGTAATAAAGATAATGATGATGATTA
>NC_091558.1:32897148-32899648 GCF_042767895.1 Penaeus vannamei | reverse complement strand
ACTTTCTTTTTACAAAATTACATCAGATATTCATAAGAACTGTGAAATATTTAATGTACAAGAGCTTTAGGCATAACAAAAACATGGTCAGAAAACAAGAGGCAGAAGAGTATCATGACATGTGTATTTTGTATGTTGACAAATAATGTCATACACACATACATTCATATATGTACTGTATAGCTTCATGAGAATCAAATAAATTTTTAGTAGATCAGCATATTCAGAAAAAAGCAGAAAAAGTCCAGAGTTTACCAATGGTAGTTCGCATTCCATGATATGAAGAAGATAGTTCTCACTGCAAATTTTGACAATAGTAGTGGCTGCAGTGATATATCTCAGTGTTTGCAAAGTTACGGTGTAGACATCCCAGTCCAGTGAAATCTTTCCGGTGAAAAAAATTGAGGAAATAATCCTTTTAGATTAAATATTTTATATA
Source organism: Penaeus vannamei (assembly GCF_042767895.1). NCBI lineage: Eukaryota > Metazoa > Arthropoda > Malacostraca > Decapoda > Penaeidae > Penaeus > Penaeus vannamei. The sequence continues at coordinate 32,899,209 of NC_091558.1, read as the reverse complement.
TGTATATTATATATAGATGTTATCTTGAATAGATTTAACATAATGAAAAAAACTGTATTTTGTACAGTTTTCTATGTTTGGTTAAAAAAAAAAATTATTTTACTAATTGGCTTTTTAATGGGCAAGGAGTTGTGTGGTTGTAGAGTTATCTATTTGATACAAACTGCTTATAATTGTTATTTTAGGTTTATAAAGTTGGATGGATATGATCATAGACTATCACTGTAAATATATGATTTTATTTTAAAATGAAACAAAAATAATTACAGACACTGCCCCGTGCCCATTCTTAAGAGGAAGTTATTGTTTGTATATTAATTCCATAGTGTTGGCATCAAAGTTATTTATGTATCTATATATATATATCTTTTTATTATGTTTAGTAAGATTTGTTGAGGCCTCGGTAAGTATCAGTGTTAAAGTGTGGAATTGGAATATATTGATTCTAATGCTGCATGGATCATACTTAATGTCAGATAATTTTTTTTTTCTTTCTTTTTATATCTTAGTTGCAAGGTTGTGCTATGCAACTGGCTCTATCTATTTATGAACAGATACGTAAAATGGAGTATAAAGGCTGGAAAAAAGGAGTGTGAAATGTTATGACAAATGTGTTGTGCATAATATGATACAGACTTCACTTGGTTTACCAAAATGCAAAAATGTTTTCCCTTTGATTTTAAGAAATAAATCCTTATCAAATTTTAGTTGGTGAAAATGTTGATATAAAACAACAGGAAAGAGAGTAGTCACAAAATTTAAGACAGATTGATTGTGGAAAGTTGTGTGTGTTGCAATGAAAACCAAAACTTTCACATGAAATTTTTTAAAATTCAAATATTTTCATTTTGTATATGTGACGGTTTTGTTGATCAAATCTGATTTTGCTCAGTTATACCTAATGAAGAGCACTGTAACAAAAGTAATTACAGTAAGAACTATATCCATTTTTTTTTTATATATGTTATTATTAGTCCTTTTCTGCTAAGGAAGAAAAGAGAAAAGATAGAAATAACAATCTATTGTCTAGGGCAGATTAGGAGGGTAAAAAAATTCATTTGCTTTCCAGTTTGATGTTAAGATAATGGTGGATGGAGAATAATACACTGAAACTGTAAACTAAGTATATATATGTATATGAATCTTATTTAGGTTCCACCACCATTGGTAGTGATATGAGTACACAGGATGTCTGTTTTCCTCATGTTGATCATCGTTATTCTTTTCACAATTTTTTTTCTAAGTTGCCATATGTTACCAAGTTGCCATTATTCTTTGTGCCAAGTATATTTTGTTTATTATAGCTTTTAATATATTTATTACTGTGTTCTTGTAACATATTTTTGAAACTAATTTCTTACTGTTTAATTTTTTCACCTTTTTTTTCACCTTTCTTTCTAACAAGGACACATTTACCATAGGTGTTATCAAGAGTCACAAGGTTGAAACCAATTGTCTGTGAATATATATATATATATATATATATATATATATATATATATATATATATATATATATATATATATATATATGTGTGTGTGTGTGTGTGTATGTGTATATATGTGTATATGTATATACAAATATATATACATATATATACATATATATATATATATATATATATATATATATATATATATTTATATCTATATATATATATACATATATATATATATATATATATACATATACATATAGATATATATACATATATACATATATATATACATATATGTATATACATATGTATGTATATGTATGTGTATGTATGTATATGTATGTACATATATATATATATATATATATATATATATATATATATGTATGGATGTATGTATATATATATATATATATATATATATATATATATATATATATATATATATATATATATATATATATATATATATACATATATATATATATATACATATATATATATATATATATATATATATATATATATATATATATTTACAAATATACATATAATGTTTTGCTTTTTTTTTAAGTTACTGTGCTCATGATTTTGATTAGAGGTTATGATTGTTGATATACCAT
>NC_091558.1:32819648-32822148 GCF_042767895.1 Penaeus vannamei | reverse complement strand
CCCTTTACATAGGCAGCCTAGACTTATGGACGCACACGCTTCCCTAATTCACTGACTCAACCTGAGGTCCACAGTGACAGTCCCGAGGTTATGACGACATCTGCTGCTGGAGTTGGAGACATTGAAACCTGCTTCGGATTTTTCATTCCAGCAGTTTGTAAAACCTGTGATTGTGATAGTGATATGAGTGACTTTTAAGGTGTATGGATAAAATTTGTAATATATTGGATTCCAATTATCTCAATGTCCAAAAATAGTTCATATTGGCTGTGATAGAAATAATATGAATACTGTATGGATGTGATAGAAAAAAATCTATTGAACAGAGTTGAAGATTCTGAATCAGTAATCAATGTGTCCTACACATGACTGCCTGAGTCGCGCCTTGAACTCAGTGGTCCATGGAAGCGCCATGTTCGGTACCCCCATGTAGCAGTAGTAAAGAATGGGCATTAGTTTTACCCATGCAATCACCAGCATTTTCTAGGCACAACTACACATTGTAGCGACAAAGGAAGTCTTCTAAAATTTATCAGCTGGTCTTGTTGGAATCGTAGGTCGCTCAATAATGTATTGTAGAATGTGCATTTTTATAACGTTAGCGAAGAAAACAAAAAGTAAAAAGAAGATACGCTGGGTTTAAGGTGATCAATACAAATAAATCACTCTAAGAAGACATTTCTCAACTACATCGCTATAAGACATGGCATTTCTTGCATTATTTTTTTCACATATATGATTCAAGTTGCATGACATTAACTTCAATAGCACTATCTTGTTACTGCATTGATTACTAAATATGCTTCATCCCCAGTTGTCAATGTCAGTACTTTGAAAGCGTGACATTATTGATGTTTTAACGTTATATAACATAAAGAGAGCCCTAGGTTCTACATAATATTTCATTGCTGCTCACAACGCTTCTTTGTACTCGGCATATTGAGAACCCATTTCTTGTTATTGCCTATATACAGAATTTGGCAAAGTCTCATCTTTTTAGAGGAGCTGGACGTACTGCCACAACTAAAAAAAATAAAGAAAAAGAAAAAACTAGAGTAAAATGAAAAATATAGTGTCAGCCTAGTGCATGCCAAGGTCACTTGAATTCTCCTTGGGTTCTTGGCCAGGGGGATCCCACGGCAATAAGGCCTTCAGTGCTCCCGTAACATATTTACGCCTAGGGTCATAAAAAGAGGCTTGATGCATCCTCTCACAGGAGCTAGACTTATTGTACCCTGCTAAGGAACCGTATCTGTTGTCTTTTTGTAGTTAAATATACTGCCAGAAGTGCCAGACCCATGGCTTTTTTTATGGAAGGCACTCAATACCTTCCAGACAGTAAGAAGGCCAGGGTCATTCCTTTTTTATGCTTAGACTCATTATATCAGTCAGTTTCATTTTTTCAAGTTCGTATGTGTTGATTCATATTTGTTTTGTTAATAGTCTAAATTATACTTTCTAGTATAGCAACTCAAAATACTTTAAAAGTGTCCTGGCAATGTATAATCTTTTGAGAAGGATCATCTTACACCTCCTGCATTAAGAGCTTACCCCAGCACCAAGTAGGGTAGAAAGACTTGAAAGCACTACTGCCTTGCAGAGGAGTCAGCGGTTATATTTTTTGCAGATATATTGGAAACCATGGTAATTGTCAGGAATACCTTTGAAAGAGATTAGTCACTAGCTCCTCTGCATATTGAATAAAGCACCTAGAATATAGGGATCAGGACTGAGATGTATCAGAAGATCCAAGCACAGTTCAGCAGAGTAGGATTTTGCTACACATATTTTACTTAAATAACATGTTTTCCAGCATAAAAGAGCTACTTACTTAATGTAGACCTGCAACTTGTCTAGTGGTAATGTTTAGTGATTTGTATGAGACATTACCGCAGCTCCGCTTTTCAGATGAGACAGTGCTACAGCTGCAACTATAAGGAATGCCATGCCATAGCGCTATTACAAAAGAAGGGAAATTACCAGAACGCCGCATCCATGGACCAATGGGAGGCAGGCACGTTCATACTCTCTACTTTCGTGAAGGCTGTGTCTCCGTTTCTGTGATGTATTGAAGTGTGCTGTTGTAACGGTTATGCAGAGCTCTTTATATTTTTGATACTGTAGAGTATTTTGCGCAAGGTTCCTAGGTATAAATGATAATTTACGTACATTGGAATCTAAGTGCAATCATGCAGTGAATTGTAATAGGTGTTGAAGGGAAACAGAGCCAGATGTGGTTTGTTGCCGGGCTCAGATTGCACGCCTATCACGACCTTGGCTGTGGCCTAATTACTATGTAGTCAGATCATTATCTAACTCTGGTGGATAATGAACTTCAGTACCAATGGGTTGCACTTAGATTCTTTGTCAAGATGCAAGTTGCGACGTCCAGAGCAATATGGCGGAAGAGGATGCATATTTTGTTGCCCGAACTGGTTCAAGTCAGAGTGAAACAAAAAAAAAAAAAAAGAAAGAGAAACGCTTTTCTGCGTGATAACCT
>NC_091558.1:32799648-32807148 GCF_042767895.1 Penaeus vannamei | reverse complement strand
AAATCCCACATGAAGCACTCGGTGGTAAAATCACCTGAAAACAGAAAACAAACATTTGCTATAAAAAAAAACATTATTAACCTGTCAAGGAGCTGTGTGAATGAAGAATGAAAATGTAAAAAAAAGTGTTAAAGCGAGTTATAGCATTGGTTGTGCTGATGGCAGGTTGTTTTTCGTGCTATGAGCCGGCTAGCGGTGGCCTAGTTGTTACTGGAACTTAGGCAAGAATGTAAAAGCTGATGTTATATTTAAACTACTGCCTTTATTGTCTATGTATTTAAGTGTAACATCCAAAAGTCTGCGTTGGAGTAAAAGGGCATTATGTAAGAAAATGCGCGATTACGTACAGTATGACTGATGTATCAAAATACCACGCATGGCAAATTGTGATGGTTTATGGAATCACATGTACTCTTACATTCTTTCACCCACACCCATCCACTCACATATACCCACACAGATTCAGATGGTCACTCATATGAAAGAGAAAGTAAACACACACACACACACACACACACACACACACACACACACACACACACACACACACACACACACACACACACACACACACACACACACACACACACACACACACACACACACACACACACACACACACACACACACACAGACATACACACACGTATACAGACTAATAGAGGATGGCATTGGATGCTGCTGATGCTAGTTATATTATGAATGGATTAGAATAAGAATTAGAATAAGCATTTGTTAAACGTAATTTCCGTGTTCATAAGAATGGATGGAAGTCATTGGCAATAATTGTCTCATGCATTGTTGCACAAGTGAATGTGTTCCGCATTGTGATATAGATGCTAAGCTTTGCCAAATTATAGAGTTTATCTCGTAAGTTGATACTGTAAATTATTATTATAATTGTGTTGACATACTGTGAATCAGTTCTTGTCTGAAACAGCACTTATAATAGTGATCAATATCGTTTACATGATATTTAGATGTTTTCAGCTTTGACTGCAAGATGTTTGTTGCTCTACTATAAACCAAAATGTTTCCCTGTAATGGACTGTCTGGGGTTAAAAAGGCATCACCCGACACGTTTGTCATCTCATGCCATCCGGGCACGGCGTCACCCATGAGGTCGACGCCGTTACAGTAACTTTAAATGCCAAGAGAAAGTGGAGAAATGCCTCTTATATATTACTGTTTTTCGTTGCTGTAAAGAAAGTCTCTAAATATTTCTAGGAGCTTTGTTGTTTTATGTCAGTAAATTTATATAATTTTATGTTGTTTATTTCTAATCTCTCTTTTTTAAACTTTGTTTAATAATTCATATAAATGCTTTGTTAATTATATTGTTTATCATTAGATTACATACACACAGACAAATAGACAGACTGACTGAGTGACAAGTAGGCAGATATGCCAACAGACGGAAACACATATACAGACTAATATTTAAAAGTTTTAAACAAATGAATTTGTTTAAACTGCCGTAATACATTTAATAAAGTAATAAATATGTAAATTAACCATTCATTTCTGAACCAGAAATTTTATCGCAACACCCGAGGGAGATTGTTTCTTCTCTTATACCCTGATTCGCTCTCATTCACCTTTTTCTCACTCGCCATGCACCACAGTCTCCCTCCCTTACCGGGTTCTCCCTCTCCCCACTCTCACCTCGACCTTGGTCCATGACACAGCAAACGCGTCTCCAAGTCTCTGTACTTTTGGATTTCTTTTTTTCAAAAGATTATCCTTTTTAAGTTTTGATTTGATCACTAAAAGCACATTTCGTTTTGACTAGATTATGCGATTAAGACCTTATATGAAATTGCTCGCCTGATGAGGTGCAGAGTTCTATCCCAATGCATGCGGCGACCCATGCCGAGTGTCACGTGTTCATGGACGTCGGTAAAAGTCCGAGAATAATTAGATTTATATGATTTCGAGATATGCACTTTCTGTATGGTAAGAATGGGATATCAAGACACGCCTTGATTATACAGGCAGTAAGACACAAAAGTAGAAAAAATATATGATAAGGAAGAACAAGAAGAGAAAATGAAAGGGTACGGCTGGTAGTAGCCACCTTTGGAAACGCTCCAATTCTGTGATTCCTAGTAAATACATTTTTCCTTGGAGGAACTGAACTCAGCGAGTGTTCAAATGTGGGCTGCACGTCAAGTGTCTTTGGTCTTGACGAAAATGGGATTCTCATTTCCTGTGGATTCTAATGACATTTGAAAAAAGAGCTTAACATAATTGTGACTTGTGTTCATGGAGTTGGTCATTAAAGAGTGTGTATATAATGATGTTTGGGGGTCCTGTTTTACAAGATTAGGGACTGACTTATAGAACATAACATTTTATACAAGATATGAAGGTGGACATAATTATTATATCTGCCATAACACCTAAAATGTTTAACACTTTTTTAAAATATGTAGAGCCGGGCAGCTTTCTACAGTAACCAATTAATACCCTTGAAATGTCAGCGGTCAGTTAACTTTTTTTCATAAAGGCTATACTAATTGTACTTTTTGTAAATGACTTGTTTTAGGTTAACATAAGCAAATCATGATGAAGATAAAATTATGTGTTTAATTTGATGTTTCCACGTCAAATTCCGGCATTTGGTATTACGAACTACCGTGGGATTACTGTGCATGTGTCATTTGTATCTTCAACTATTATGTACTAATAAAATACATAGGCTCAAGCCTGACGTCAATGTGTCATTCCTGGCAACAACTGTTTAAGTGTAATTGTCAAACATCTATAATAATTTCTATGGTCTTTACATGGTAAACATTATCTGAACAAAATCCTAAAGTTAATTTTCATAAGGTCGAAGACTTTTTTAACAATGAAAAAGAAAATCGAAGAAAAAAATAAAAAGAAGAAACCAAGGTAAATAAAAGTAAACTAATGTGGTACATGTAATATTGTCTGCTGACATCACTGCCCCTGACGCCGCACATGTAGTCAGGGTATACACTAGTTGGCTGACACAGTTACTCTCCCTGACAACCAACTCTCTCGTGGTCAGGGTGTGCTAGTGAGCATGCTGACGCGGTCGCTGCTTCTGACGTCCTACATGTAGTCAGGGTATACTAAGTCTTTATACGAAATAATAAAGGAGGAATATATTTCAGGAACTGATTTTTCCTTTTCCTATCGGAGAAACAGACTGATGGAAAGGTTGATTCTGGGATTAGTCTTGAAGCAACTGAAAACTGTGGAAAGGACACATAGGCCTATGCAGAAGATACGCCTGTGACCTCACGCATCGACCATCGTTATCATAGTATATTTTCCTCTTTTAATATCAACTATCATTATTCTTTAAGGGCATAAGTGAACTACCGCAAACACTTCATTATATCCAATTACTATGAAAGTAACGGTTTCAGGTAAAGAGATCCTCACTTTATCACAATACCTTAACTTTATGTAATTAAACTCTGTCATTACCTTTACTGCATTCATATTCACGACATCAGAGTAAACATGACTGTATCGTTTGATATTATTGTTACATCTACATATACCTGTAAAGCTATTTAATGTCCCTCTTTATCGCAACTACATGTAGTGCAACAGTCAAGTCAAACTTAAACTTTACATTCTTAACACTTGTACAAAACTGTTGATGTAGTTGCAACTTCAGACCTTCAAAATGCTCCAAGATTATTTTAAAAGTACGCAGCACACAAAGTTTTTCCACAAGTGATGGTTTAAATAAAGACTGTCAGAGATTATCGGAAGAATTATGGTAAACTACCAAACGATAATTAATAGAAACAATATATTGACCAATCATGGTGACAGACATTTGTTTACAGACATACATGTAGCGAATACTGGCCAACACAAATAGCCTTCTGAAGATGAATATTACTATAAAAGCAAAATCTACAGAGAGAATAGAAGAAATTATAAGCATGTTAAACTGATCTTTATTTTACGAAAAAAAATAAAATGGAGTGAAAGTCCAAAATACGTTTTACCATTATTTCTGATTAACGCATTTTTCACGCAAAACAGTTAATACCGTTAAAAGTCACCAATAAACAAATCGGAGATGTTAAACAGATATAGTCTTGAAGTTGCAACACTATAGTCTGCTCACTGAAGTCTGATAGTTGGGTGAACACACTACTAGGCTGTGAGACCCTGTTCATACGAGCGACTTCAGAGGCACGACTGCTAGAAACCCAACTGCCAGGTCAATGGAAGTGAATAGGAGCGCACACACGTAGTGTCTTGTGGCTGGCCTGTGGTGCGACTCGAGATCTCTCTCACAGTCGCCCGACTGCTCAGCCATATTTGTTGCTATGCGGCTGCACACACACGGCGACAGCCAAAGGTGATGGCGCGTATGTTTTATACACGTGTGTGTATAAAACATACAAACATACATACATACATACATATATATATATATATATATATATATATATATATATATATATATATATATATATATATATATATAAAGGTATTTATGTATATATGTATATATATATATATATGTGTGTGTGTGTGTGTGTGTGTGTGTGTGTGCGCGTGTGCGTGTGCGTGTGTGTGTGTGTGTATGTGTGTGTGTATGTGTGTATGTGTGTGTGTATGTGTGTGTGTGTGTGTGTGTGTGTGTGTGTGTGTGTGTGTGTGTGTGTGTGTGTGTGTGTGTGTGTGTGTGTGTGTGTGTGTACACACACATACATATATGCAAATATACATACATACTTATATACATACATACATAATATATATATATATATATATATATATATATATATATATATATATATATATATATATATATATATATATATATTCATTTATTCATAATTACTCAGCCCAGTAGTCCCGCACCGCAACAGGATCTGAGACGATCTGGCCACCTACTAAGCGAACTACGGTCACCTGCTTGGAGTTCAGCTTTCTCAGGGCTTGGTGTGTAGGACGAAGGTCAATTCCTAAGAAATGGCCTTCTACCTTCTCTGCAAGACTCTTAATAAACTGGTCCTTATCCCTTAACAGTGACCGAGTTCTGCGCACCTTAGAACAATGCAAATCCCGATCCCTTGTCAGACCATCGCTTCACATCACCCTACACGTGAAGCACCAACCCACAATTGTCTTTAGTGATGAAGATGTAAAACATACAGTTGAAATATGATGTCCCAGAATATCAATAGATTACTGTAAAATACAACACAGAAGGTTTATTAAGCAGAGCTCCTCAAATGACGCACCTGGAATATACTACTTGAAAAGGAAGATTCATGCTCGAACTTTCCTCTGATAGAGAACTATCCATACTTTCATACTTAATGGAGTAATTGGAAATAGTTTATAGTTTTTGTTTTGATCAGAGGGGGTTAAAGGATATCGAGCAAAGACTATATGCCAAAGACTATAAGAAAGATAGGAAAGCACACCAATTAAAAAAAATGGCAGGCCCAAAACTTCATACAGTGCCATCTATTGTTCAGATATAAAACTAAAATAGAAGAACGTTTATAGGGGGGACTATAAATTTGTATTTTTATTTTATTTTTATTTTTTTATTTGTTTACTTATTTATTTATTTATTATTATTGTAGTTTCAAAGGTTTTGCTTTAGTTGATATTTTGCACTGTCCTTTTTAAATAAGAGACGTGAAATGTATCTATTAAAGAATTACTTTTTATATATATCCATAAATTTACATGGGATTAGGTAATTATTCGAGTCTTTAATAACATTTCTTATTAGAGATTTCTTTACATGCATAAAAATAGGGTTTTGCTCTGTGTTTTTTTATAATATGACAATAAAGCATTTATATTGCAGAAAACATCTTCGCTGTCAATACACTAAATATGAATTTAAATGCAAGAAACTCTAGAATTTATTGAATAAACAAATCTGTTAAATAAACTGTACAATCACTCGACATTAATAAATTCTTCATGTTTTTCATTCATTTTTGTTGTGTCAATAAATCAAGGATATGCGAAATATCGATAGATTACTGTAAAATGCACCGATGGGGAAATATCCATATGTAAAAATAATAAATATGTAATATAAGGAAATGTCCTTATGTAAAACATTTCTTTATTTGATTTCAAGTCATCATCAATGAAAGTATTAATGAAAGAAGGCCTACAATTAAAACAACAGGAAGCATAAAACATGCAAAACCAAACAAACCAACAAAGACAATCCTTTTCCTACCATTTTGAGCAAAGACTATATACGAAAGACAGGAATCGTGCCATCTAATGCTTAAAAAAAAAAAAAAAAAAAAAAGTGAGATCCGCTGTCGTCCACCAGCGCCATCTGTTGACACGACGCCCAACTAAACGGCCGACGTCGTTCAGTGGGAGCGTTTTTGGTCAGTTTAGAATTGCTTAATCACTTATAAATTACACACACACACACATACACACACATATCACACACACATATACATATCACACACACACACACATATATATCAAACACACACACACACACATATATATCAAACACACACACACACACACACACACACACACACACACACACACATATATATATATATATATACATATATATACATATATATATATACATATATATATATATATATATATATATATATATATATATATATAATTCATATTGTATTATGACTAAAATAAAAAATTAAAAAACTATATAAATTTATAGTCCCCCCTATAACAGTTCTCCTTTCCTAGTTACATATCTGAACAATAGATGGCGCTGTATGAAGTTTTGGGTCTCATTTTTTTAATAGGTGTGATACGGGATTTCCTATCTTTCTTATATAGTCTTTGCTGAAGGTTTAGCAGGCGGTCATGATTAGCGTTTGGCTCGGCCGTTAAACTACCTTTGTGTGTCTAACAGATTCTCTCTCTCTCTCTCTCTCAAGATGTAATCCTTTCCTGTACGGATAGGGATAACGACGGCGCTCATTATACATGGCAACAAGCCCCGCCCCAAATGACCTGTTTCTTAGTGTGTTTATATAGCTATTGGTCATCCACTAATTTTTCTCATACAATGAATGCATTTCATACAATGAAAACTTAATGATATACGTATAAATAAATAAATAAATAAATATATATATATATATATATATATATATATATATATATATATATATATATATATATATATACAGAGAGAGAGAGAGAGAGAGAGAGAGAGAGAGAGAGAGAGAGAGAGAGAGAGAGAGAGAGAGAGAAAGCTAGAGAGAGACAGACAGTGACATATTCCTCGAAAACTAAGAGAATGAAAGATGTATTAGAATAATATCATTTGACCTGAATTTTATCTTAATCTTTGGTAAAACTCCCGGGACTGCAGTCCCACAGGTTATGCTTTAATTTTTTCATACAATGAATGCATTATCCCACTGACGTGGTAACATCATAAAGCCTTCAACGAAGGGAATCGTATACTGTATATGGGTTCACAGAATGAAATTTATAGCCACACACTAAGTAATG
>NC_091558.1:32789648-32792148 GCF_042767895.1 Penaeus vannamei | reverse complement strand
GTGTATGTGTGTGTGTGTGTGTGTGTGTGTGTATGTGTGTGTGTGTGTGTGTGCAGAGAGAGAGTGTGACTGTGCGGGTGGGCGTATAGAAGTGCGAGGTAGACAGATAGACAGATATATAGATAGAGAGAGGGAGGGAAAGAGAGACAGTCTGTGCGGGCATGGGTGTAGGTGTGCGATAGATAAATATATATATATATATATATATATATATATATATATATATATATATATATATATAGAGAGAGAGAGAGAGAGAGAGAGAGAGAGAGAGAGAGAGAAGAGAGAGAGAGAGAGAGAGAGAGAGAGAGAGATTGATACGTTTATTGAAACAAGTGATTACATCTCAGAAGGTAAGAGAGAGAGAGAGAGAGAGAGAGAGAGAGAGAGAGAGAGAGAGAGAGAGAGAGAGAGAGAGAGAGAGAGAGAGAGAGAGAGAGAGAGAGAGAGAGAGAGTGAATAAAAGCAGAGAAAGGATAGACAAAGAAAGGGAAAAATAAAAGGCCTTACCTCATATTAAACCTTTTCTTTAACCCAAATGGCAGCGACACAACTTTCCCTCACACCCTGCTTGCTAAAGTGAGGTCGAGATAACCGTCGTGGCGTATATAAGTATTACGGTAGTTATCGTACAGCAGTCGTACGTTATGAGACGTTGGTCGTAATATCTGGTCATTTATACAGCGGCAGCTTCCTTATTGTTGTTGTATACGTTGTTGAACCGTATTTGTTGTGACAAATGTAGAAAATGTAAGAATAAGAAGGAGTATCTTCACAATACAAGATATGCATTTAACCGGTTTCGAATATGTCTTCATCAGAAGTACTGTAAACACGTCTGGCGAAGATATATTCGAAACCGGTTAAATGCATTTCTTGTACTGTGAAGATATTCATATTTTTTGTACGTTTGTGTTGCTGGAGTAAATATTGTTATTGCTCCTCATTTAGTTCTTGTTTTTATTATTATTAAATCTATTGTTATTATTTTTTTTGCTTTCTTTGTTTAGCTTGGTCACCAGGATTATGCGAAAAGTTGATTCCGATGATCATTAATCGTCTGGCTGCCTATGACCTGGAGACAACGGTTTATTCATTTGTTTATTCATTTATTTATTTATATAGATATATGAAAATGGATATACGCTTAAAATATTATTAATGAATGGCTGAACGCAACATCAGCAACCTGTCAGTTAACAAATAATTATCATCAAAATGTTAAAGGTCAAATAAGTACCACGATGTTGGTCAGCATTATTAGTTATCACTGACCTGCGTCATCACTAACCTGTTGGTCATCAATAACCTGTCAGTCATCAATTATCTGTCAGTCATCACTACCCTGCAAGTCATCACTTACCTGTCAGTAATCACTAACGTACAGGTTAGTGAAGTCTGACCTGTAATTCATCACCAACCTCAGTCAATACTGACCTGTAAGTCATCAATAATTTGTCAGTTATTACTAACAAGTAAGTCATGACTAACCTGTTAATCAACCTGTCAGTCATCACAAACCTGTCACTTATCACTGACACATGTCATCACTAACCTGTACGTCATTTCTAAACTTTCAGTCATCACTGATCTGCAAGTTATCATCAACCTGAAAGTCATAACTAAACTGTCATTACTAACCTATAAGTCATCTTCATCTTGTCAGTCATCACTAACCTGTAAATCATCCTCTACCTGTCAGTCATCACTAACCTGTCAGTCATCACTAACCTGTCAGTCATCACTAACCTGTCAGTCATCACTAACCTGTCAGTCATCACTAACCTGTCAGTCATCACTAACCTGTCAGTCATCACTAACCTGTCAGTCATCACTAACCTGTCAGTCATCACTAACCTGTCAGTCATCACTAACCTGTCAGTCATCACTAACCTGTCAGTCATCACTAACCTGTCAGTCATCACTAACCTGTCAGTCATCACTAACCTGTCAGTCATCACTAACCTGTCAGTCATCACTAACCTGTCAGTCATCACTAACACGTAAGTCATCACTAACCTGTTAATCATCGTCATGCTGTCAGTCACCACTAACTTGTCATTTATCACTGACACGTAAACCATCACTAACCAGTGATGGTTTACCAATTATAATCAGCCTGGCAATTGCGATGTCTTGATGATGATGTTAATAATAATGATGAATGGAAAAAAAAACATTCTACCATGTAGGTACTATGGTAGAAAAACCCACATGCACAAACTAGATTTCTTAAAATGAGTCTTACTTATTTCAATAAATCTAGTTTGTGCATTGTGCTTTTTCTACAATAATAATGATAATGAATCTATATATCTACATCTCTCTCTCTCTATCTCTAAATTTGCGGTTATTCTAACTGAAGATTTATTTCAATAAATCTTGTTTGTGCATTGTGGGTTTTTCTACAATAATAATGATAATAAATTTATCTATCTACATATCCCTCTATCTCTAGATTTGTGGTACATTCTAAGTGAAGAAGGTATATTGTGAAAAT
>NC_091558.1:32764648-32767148 GCF_042767895.1 Penaeus vannamei | reverse complement strand
CATTGTCACACAACATAATGATACCACTCTTGTAAAGTTTCGTAATGAAGCTGTATCTGAGAAAAAAAACAGACAAATCCCCCGCCCTTTATTACACAGACGGTATATTGACGAGGTTTTATCGGCCACCTGATCTCTCGGTTGAAGACACTTGGGCTGAAAAACACCAAATTGTATTACCTATTTCTGTCCGGAAGCCTATGAAGGTTACAGTGGAGATCTCGATGTCATGACCAAAAGATTTTGCAAGACTATTTTTAGCCAAGAATGAGAAAAAGATGCAACTAAATTTATTGATCCATGCCACATAGTGGGGGAAAAAATCAAAGAATTCTCCCTGTCCTTTACCAATACAGAAAATAATATTTGATTGTGTAGGACTATTACCAAAAGCAAAGGAAGGGAACCAATATATACGAGTATTAACAGTAGTGTGTCTTTTCGACAACTAAGAGAGTTTTTATTGATTTATTCTTCATTCCGTCGCCCGTGATTTTGCAATAGGAGCTGTTGTACTTCAAGAAGGGAAACATCGTTTTGCATTCTATAGGCTACCACTCGGCGAAACTGGATAAACATCAAATGGCTTACAGCACCATAGAAAAAAAAAACTTCTTGCCATTGTCTCAAAAAAAGAAAGAAAGAAAAAAAAATCGAGTGCTACTTCTGTGGCAATTCTTCCATCCAATTATTCACAGGCCATAATCCTTTAACGTGTCTTGGCCGGTACAAGTATTGCAATCGACGACTTCTGCGATGGTCCCCCTTCCCACAACCCTCTGGCCTGAGAGTGCAACACATCAAAGGAACAAGAGATGCTCTTTCCCGACCCACCCTGTCATCAGTCGTCGGGACATCTAATTCATTAGCCGAATCCTCATGAGAAGACCCAACTTCTGCGGGGGAACGTCTTATAGAAGTGTCCCAACGACTTAAACGACGTCTCAAACTACTGCACCTCCTTGTGTAGCTCCTTCAGGAGTACGAGGCGGCGAACACACGCGCACCAAACTTTACTGTCTGGTGCCAACTTTCAAGTGCGCCTTGGGACTCCGTATGGAATATATATATATATATATATATATATATATATATATATATATATATATATATATATATATATATATATATATATATATATATATATATGTATCTTGAGAGAGAGAGAGAGAGAGAGAGAGAGAGAGAGAGAGAGAGAGACATGCATTTATATGCATTTATCTACGTGAATAAAAAAATATACAAAGAAAATTGATGAAAGCCAAAAGAAAAGATAGCGCTCCCTATTCGTCTCGGTCAAGCATGCCCGGGTTTAACTGCTTTTGATGTCGGTTTTATTTTAAAGAATAAAGTGATTCACATTAAGGATTCGACGACCGAAACGACTTTCCATTTTCTTGACAATTACCTTCTTCTGAACTCACACGGATGTCATTCATTTTCGCTTAATCCGTTTAGGCGAAGAGCAAGAATTCATTATTTGTGAAGTGCGCACAGAATATCTTGTTTTGCATAACAGGATGAAAGAGAGAGAGAGAGAGGGAGGGAGGGAGGGAGAGGGAGAGGGAGAGAGAGAGAGAGAGAGGAGAGAGAGAGAGAGAGAGAGTCAGACACACCTACACGCACTCTATATCTCACACTCATTCATAAACACACACAGAATTCTCTCTCTATCTCTCTCACACAAGCACACACACACACACACACACTCTCTCTCTCTCTCTCTCTCTCTCTCTCTCTCTCTCTCTCTCTCTCTCTCTCTCTCTCTCTCTCACACACACACACACATTCAATCTCTCTCTCACACACACACACACACTCGCACACAGCGATAGATAGATAGGTAGATAAAGAGTGAGACTCTCCCACACATAAACACAAAGCAAACACACACATACACACTCACACAAAACTGATCATTCCTATACATCAGTTCTAGATTCAATATATATTCTGTGTGAATGGTTTAAAAATCGCATTTATGTATTCAAACACTAACTGAATAATAATGGCCAAATACACAGAAAAAAATGGAAAAGAGAGAGAAAAATGGAATGTTCATCGCGTCCGGTTTTTACGTTCTCTGTAATAACAATGGCATTGTACTTTTTTGCCGCTTTTGTTGTTTCAAATACATTTGCTTTGGCTGTTATCTGCGTGAGCCACGCATAGACTCACGTACACAAACACATTCGTACAAATACGCAGATACTCATATACTCAGACACACACAGACATACATGCAGATACATGGACACACACACATACATGAATATACTCACATACACATATACGAAAGCATATTTACTTATACATGTATACATTCACACTGGCATACACAGACATTTGCACATATACTTGCAATTATTCGAGTTACAAACCTTTGGTAGAAAGTAGTATGCGTTTGTTTGAGTGTGTGCTTGTGTCCCTGTGTATGTGTATATGTGCCTTTGTATGTGTTTATGTTTGTGTGCGTTTGTGCCCTGTATGTGTGCGTGTG
>NC_091558.1:32737148-32749648 GCF_042767895.1 Penaeus vannamei | reverse complement strand
GTTGTCTCGAACCACCGCTGGACCGATACTGACATCGACAAAGGGTTCATCCAAGGGATTACTGCTTGCTGTGTGGCCGATTCGTCTTCGCGCCCCCGGCGATCCCTCGCAGATATGTCACCGCGTTGAAGGGCCTCCGCGACGACGAGACCATCGTCATCACCCAGGCTGACAAAGGTGGAGGTATTGTTGTTATGGTTAAGACTGATTATATACACAAAATGAACAATTTACTTTCCGATAGTTCTGTTTACAGGAAAGTGACGAAGGGCGATGGGATGATGGAAGCTGCAAGATTCAAGAAGGCGAGGGATTTACTCCTGCGGTCGGCTAAGGGGAAAGGCTTGCTTCACCTGCTGGAGGAGGCCCCCCGCAACCCGTCCATGAGAGGTCTCCCGAAGGTGCACAAGCCAAGTGTACCAATGAGACCCATCACTTCTGGCATTGGCAGCGCTCCCCATCGCCTAGCGAAGTGTTTGGCGAAACCCCTCTCCGCCGCCATGGGAGTCATCAGTGATTCCCACCTCAAGAACTCTGAGGACCTCATCAGACGTCTTCAGAGATTTGTATATAAAAATAAGAAGATGACTAGTTTTGATGTTAATTCCCTTTTTACGAATATACCCACAGATGGAGCAATCCGGGCAGTCGAGAGGGTAACTGGTTTCATGGCAGATGACGAACTTCCGCTGCCTAAGCACCACTTCATAAGCCTCGTGAAGTTGTGTGTGGACTTCGGATTCATCGAGTTCGCAGGGGAAGAGTACCAGCAAATCAGCGGTCTTGCCATGGGCTCCCCTTTGAGCGCGGTCCTGGCCTGCCTCTTCATGGAGACATTGGAAAGAGACCACTACAAGGAAATAATTGACAGGCATTCGAAGTGGCTCTGTTACGTAGATGATGTCCTCGTCAACGTTCCCAGAAGGTCGTGTTTACACGGTATGCTAACGCGGCTGAACTCCGTCCACGAGAAAATCCAGCTCACCGTGGAGGAGGAAGTGGATCAGAAGTTACCTTTCCTGGACACTCTGATCCATCGGGATGACGACGGCCTACGTTTCTCTGTATATAGAAAGCCTACGAATAAAGACGATTATATCCATTATTACTCCGCCACAGCAGTAAAACAAAATCTGGGGTTGTAATTGGCTTCTTTATCCGGGCACTGAGGATCTGCAGCCCTGAGTTTCTTGAGACTGAGCTTTTATATGTAATTAATTCTTTTATGCAACATAAGTACCCAAAAGGTACGGAGAACATGCAAGATCAACCCCAGTGACATCCTACTGACTTCCTCATACTGCCTCCATGTAACGTTTCCCAGGCGATCAGCAAATACTTCGGAAAAACAGTGAAAATCGCCAGCACATCCGGGGAAAAGATACATGATATGATACGAGACAAGAAGCAGTTGATAAGCAACCGCAACAGTGCAGTATATCGCATACCCTGCAGCGGTTGCGATAAGGCCTATTTTGGTGATTCGGGACGAGGCTTCAACACCAGGATTATCGAACGTCGAGCCGACGTCCGTCACCACAGGACTTCCAATGCCATGGTAGTTCATGTAGATGAAGCTGGACATCTACCGAACTGGAAGGAAGCCGAAGTAATCCATGAATGATTGAGTAAACATAAAAGGAAGATCATGGAAGCTGCATACATCGCGACAGAAAAGAATATGAACAACGCGTCAGACATGTTTAAACTATCCAAGGTCGCAGCTGCAATCATGCGCGTAACGAGTGCGAGGTCACAGTCGTGAGGTGATCTACCAGCTCCCATGTAGTATATATATGCTATGTATTTTCTCTGACGGCCTGCCTCCAGGCTAGTACAATGGTAACGTGCCGTCCTCTCATCCGAGGGGTCGGCGGTTCGCGCCCCGCCCAGGCGCGAGAAGTTGCAATTGTCGCTCGGAGGTTACTGCTGTGGCTGGGCACCGCGGTGGGTAAGGACTAAGCTCTGTCGCGTCAGCACTCGCTGACACACGTTGATCGAGTCGACATTAATTGGCACAGGCCGGGCTCCCCCATAGCCCGGGCGAGGCCCAGCTTCGCATATAGGACTTATCCTTATCCTTATCTCTTATGTATGTATTTTTGATGAAGACGTAATCGAAACCGGTCATATACATCTCTTGTATTGTGAAGATATCCATTCTCATTCATACCTTTTCTATATTTGTCAACATGGATACGTTTCATATATATATATATATATATATATATATATATATATATATATATATATATATATATATATATATATATATATATATATATATATATATATATATATATATATATATATATATATATATATATATATATATATATAAAATTTACAAAACGCTGAGTTATATATATATATATATATATATATATATATATATATATATATATATATATATATATATATATATATATATATATATATATATATATATATATATATATATATATATATATATATATATATATATATATATATATATATAACAGCGTTTTGTAGATTGCGTATCTAAGGCACTCACAGTACATAAGGCCGTCATTATTTCCTCGAGAAGCCTTACTTAGGACTGTACAGTCCCCTGTATTCCTTACTTGTAAGCGATAGACAAAGGTGTATTTATAGAGTGGCTTTCGTTTCCTCGAAAATCATTTAGTGACGACCTCTTTCCCCTGTTATTCTCCTTCTCTCCTCTTCTCTGGTTTCATCTGCTTTTTTCTGCTTCACCCCCTCTCTCTTCCTCTTTCCCTCCCCCTCCTCTGTCTCTCTCTGTCCCTCCCTCCCCCACTATTCTCTCTCTTTCTCTGTCTGTCTGTCTCTCTCCCCAGTCCTTTTTTCTCCCTCACTCCCTTCCCCCTCCCTGCCCCCCTTCCTGCGCCCCTCTCTCTCCCTACTCTCTCTCTCTCTCTCTCTCACACACACACTCTCTCTCTCCCTCTGTCTCTCCTTCTATCCAACCCCTCACTCTTCTCTCACTGTTATCAATTATTGAGAGCAAACTTTTCTTGAAGGACACAGATGAGAGTGGAGGGGGAAGAGGGGAAGAGGTTACGTGAGTTTTCTAATTCTCTATTTGTTTCTCGGGATATCGTTTTGATTCACTCTCTTCTCTCTCTCTGTCTCTCCCTCTCTCTGATTTGTTTCTTAACACTGCCGCCCCTCCCTCTTTCTTCCTATGTCTTTTTCTCTCTCTTCACTTTCTCCCGTTCTTTCCCTCCTTTCCCCCTCACGTTTCACTTATCTCTCTCTCCTTCCCACTTCTCTCACACTCTCCCTTCCTCCCTAAACCTTTTCTCTTTCTCTTCCTCTCAACCTCCCTCACTCTCTTTCTTTTCCCCATAACCTCTGTCTTTCCCTTTCTTGCTCCTGTTATTAATCTTCCTCTCTCTCTCTCTCTCTCTCTCTCTCTCGCTCCCTCCACTAATCTCCCTCTCTCCCTTTCTCTTTCATTCGCTCTCTCCATTAATCTCCCTCTCTACCTTTCTCTTTCATTCGCTCTCTCCCTTAAAATCCCCCTCTCCCTTTCTCTTTCTCCTTTTCACTCTCACTCGCTCCCTCCATGAACCTCCCTCTCTTCCTTGCTCCTTTTTTTTCACTCTCTGCATTAGTCTCCCTCTCTCTCTCTCTCTATTGATCTTCTTATCTCCCCTTTTCTCTCTATTCATCTCCCTCTCTCCCGTTTGCTCGCCATTCATTTCCTTCTCTCCATTTTTTTCTCCATTCATCTCCCTCTCTCTCCCCTTTTCTATCCATTAGTCTACCTATCTCTCTCCACCGATCTTACTATCTCCCCTTTTCTCTCTCCATTAATCTCCCTTACTCTTCTTTCATCCCTGAGTTTTTTAATTATCTACCTCTTTCCCTCCTTCAGCTAAATTCTTTGTCTGACTTTATTGCCCGTAATTTTTTTTCTTCTTTTCATTTTCATAATTTCCTTCCTTCCGCTTCAGGCGTTCCTCGTTTTGTTCTTCCTCGCATGTTTATTCTCCGTTTTTTATTTTCCTTGTTATCTTATCTTTATCATTTTTTTCTTAAAATGAAACGTTTCAAACGTGTTTTTTCCCTCTTTCTGTCTTCCTTTTTCAGCGACTTCCTCGTTATGCGAATGTTAGTTGCCTGTCGTGGCCTCCTTCGGTATGCATTGGCAAAGAGAGCGTGAGAGTGAGAGTGAAAGTGAGTGAGTGAGTGAGTGAGTGAGTGAGTGAGTGAGAGAGAGAGAGAGAGAGAGAGAGAGAGAGAGAGAGAGAGAGAGAGAGAGAGAGAGAGAGAGAGAGAGAGAGAGAGAGAGAGAGAGAGAGAGAGAGAGAGAGGGACAGAAAGAGAGAGATAGCTAGATAGATAGATAGAGAGAGAGGGAGAGGGAGGGAGACAGACAGACAGACACACACACACACACACACACACACACACACACACAGAGAGAGAGAGAGAGAGAGAGAGAGAGAGAGAGAGAGAGAGAGAGAGAGAGAGAGAGAGAGAGAGAGAGAGAGAGAGGGAGAGGGAGAGAGAGGGAGGGAGGGAGGAAGAGAGGAAGAGAGGAAGAGAGGAAGAGAGGAAGAGAGGAAGAGAGGAAGAGAGAGAGAGAGAGAGAGAGAGAGAGAGAGAGAGAGAGAGAGAAGAGAGAGAAAGAGCGGGGGGGAGTAGGCTGATAACTATACTCTCTCCATTTCATTTCAGCGTGAGGACCATGACATCATAGCAAGAAATATAAATTCAGAGTTGGAAGCAATCCACGAACGGTGATCAAAATGACAGTTTTTTTTCCAGCTGGTAATACCTAACCAATAGTTTTATCCTCTCTCTAGCTTCATCGACAAGACCTTAATGAATACATCGCCCTTCCACTCGAGGAATGTCGGTCTTTGATTCAACAGGCACGTCAGCAGGATCTGCAAAACAGCTTCTTCGACGGTGACAGCCCCCTGACAAGGCGTTGCGACACCGGAGCTCCAGCGGTGCTCCACAAGGCTCAGGTGCAGCGGTGCCTCGTCCATCCGGCCTCCGCCTCGCCGCGACGACAGGACGCTCTAATCGAGACCCAGTTGAGGTCCTGAAATCCCGGTCTAGGTAGCAACAGGACCTGACTTATTCCGAATAACTGACTAAAGAGTGAAAGACTGTAGAATGCATTCCCGACCGCCACCGACGTCGCCGAAACGGACATGCGGCGAGTACGGTAGCGGCGCATCGCAGGCGGGGAAGCAAGCCGGTATCCCTGACTTTGCTATACACTCATGGCGACTCATGAGGCAACACTGTTTATAACTATTTTATGTTCTAATGTTATTATGGTCTCTGATTGTTTAATGAATTAATCTCTGTTAAATTTTAGTAGAACAATAGGGTAGATTTTCTAATAAGTTCTCTCAGATAAATGACCTTTAACCAAAGGGTGCCTGAATGCTCTGAATAGACTGGTGTAAACCTATATGATGCATATTATGATAATCATAAGTACAGGTACTAAAAGAAGAGAAAGAAGAGAGAAAGAGATATATAGACATACAGATAGATAGATAAATAGAGAGAGAGAAGCACAAGAAAACTTTAAAAGCAATGAGTTTAAAGCAAGGCATTTTGATTCCCGTCCGTTCCTACTCCCCCCCTACCCCTCCCCAGGCGACATATCCCATCATACCTCCCCCCTCCCCCCCCGCCGCCCTTTATACCTTATGCGAAAAGTTTGTCCTCAGTAATAAGGCATGTATCTCGGGGAAATTTCGAATTACTGACTAAAGAGTGAGCATATTATTCATAGCTCAATCTACATGATATTATGGAGAGACGGAGAACTTTTCCGTACGCACTGTTGGTCCACGTGATGCGTATGGGGGGAGGGTATGATGCGTATGGGGTAGTGAGGGGAGGGAAGGAAAGAAGGGGGGGAGGGAGGGAAGGAAGGGCGGGAGGGAGGAAAGGAAGGGGATAGGGAGGGAAGGAAGGGGGGGGGAGGGAGAGAAGGAAGGGGGAGAGGGAGGGAAGGAAGGGGGGGAGGGAGGGAAGAGGAAGGGGGAGAGGGAGGGAAGGAAGGGGGGGAGGGAGGGAAGGAAGGGGGGGAGGGAAGGAAGGAAGGGGGGAGGGAGGGAAGGAAGGGAGGATGGGAGGGAAGGAAGGGGAGGAGGGAGGGAGGGAAGGGGGGGGGTGAGAGGGAAGGAAGGGAGAGGAGGGAAGGAAGGAAGGAGGGGAGGGAGGGAAGGAAGGGGGAGGGAGGGAAGGAGGGGGGGGAGGGAGGGAAGGAAGGGGGGGAGGGAGGGAAGGAAGGGAGGGAGGGGAGGGAAGGAAGGGAGGGACGGGAGGGAAAGGAGGGAGGGACGGGAGGGAAGGGGGGAGGAGGGAGGGAAGGAAGGGGGAGGGAGGGAAAGAAGGTGGGTGAGGGAAGGAAGGGGGAGGGAGGGAAGGAAGGGGGAGGGAGGGAAGGAAAGAAGAGGAGGGAGGAAAGGAAAGGGGGGAGGGAGGGAAGGAAGGGGGGAGGGAGGAAGGAAGGGGAGGGAGGGAAGGAAAGGAGAGGAGGAGGAAAGGAAAGGGGGAGGGAGGAAGGAAGGGGGGGATGAGGTTAAAGCGTAGGGTAGGAAGGTAAGCCAAAGGATGAGGGTTGGAGGAGGAGGTTCGTGTAATTGTCGAGGTTGAACTTTTTTTTTTTTTTTTCTTTTGAGCATGTGTTCGGAGCGAGGCAACGCTTTGATCTCGAAGGGGGAATTAGAAGGGCACGTTCCGGGAGGGGAAACAAAAGGGGTTGAGAAGGGAAGTGAGGAAGGGGGAAGAGGGGCGAAGGAGGGGAATGGGAGAGGAGAGGAGAAGAGGAAGACTTTTTTCTTGTTTTGTTTCGCTCTGTCTCTGTCTGTGAATGTGTCTGTTTATGTCTGTCTGTCTCTGTCTGTGTCTGTGAATGTGCATGTCTGTCGGTCTGTGTGTCTGTGAATGTGTCTGACTCTGTCTGTCTATGATCTGTGAATATGTTTTTCTCTGTCTGTCTGTGGGTCTGTGAATGTGTCTGTCTCTGTCTCTCTGTTTACCTGCCTCCCCTATAGACCCCCCTTCCACCGTTTCCCCCATGACGTGTATATGAATATCCTCCATTTCTTCCACGTTCTCTCCTCCTTCCTCTCCCCTCTCTCGTTCCTTCTGTACCTCCGCCCACGCGCATCTCCCTCCCTCCTCTTCCCCCCTCTTCCTCCTCCTTACTTTGGTGTCACTGTAACTAGATAAACCTTCACTTGAATTATGTAACTGTACTTAAAGTTTCACAAGTTTGCCTCCGAGTGGCGTCTGTATTCTCCAAGGTGGTATTAATTATTCACTTCCGTGTGTTATGGGAGGGAAAGAGGCATGGGGCGAGAGTTTCCACTGCCCTGTGGTAAGGTGCAGGGGCTGGGAGGGGGTTGTGGGTGTAGAGTGTGGAGGAGCGTGTGTGGTGTGGCGTGGAGTGGATGAATGGGGGAGGTGGAGGAGGTGGATTAGTTGTGTTGAAAGGTGGAGAGCAAGGGTGGGTGTGGGTGGTGGTGTACGATTATCTTCAGCAGCAAGGTTTTATGGTGTTGAGGTATTGTGTGATCTGTTTTTTTATCGTTTTTAATTTTTTTCTTTTTTTTTGCTTATTGTTTTTTATGGTGTTTTTTTGTCTCTTCAATGGTGTACTGTTTACAGAGAGGTTTAATTAAACTACTGCCTATATTAAAGGTTTTATGGTGTTGAGGTATTGTGTGATAAGTTTTTTTGTTTTTTCTTTATTGTTTTTAAAATTTGTTTTGTTATTGCTTATTGTTTAATGTTTTTTTATTGTTTTTAAAGTGTTTTTTCTTGTCTCTTCAAAGGTGTACTGTTTGTAGAGAGGTTTAATTAAACTACTGCCTTTACTTGTCGACTTTGTATCATCATGGGTATTCAAAGGCTCCCTCTCGCTGCCTTCCCCTCGCCCTGAACAATCTCCTGCTTCCGCTCGTCCTTTCCCCTTCCCTCTCCTCTTTCCCTCTATTCCTTTCCCTCCCTCTCTTCTCTTTCCCTTTCTTCCTTCACTTTTTCTTCCCTCTCTCCTCTTTCTCTCTCTTCCTTCCCTTTTCCTTCCCTCTCTCCTCTTTCCCTCTATTCTTTCCCCTTTCCCTCTATTCTTTCCCCTTTCTCTCCCTCTCTCCTCTTTACCTCTCTTCCTTCTCCTTCCCCTCCCTCTCTCCTCTTTCCCTCTCTTCCTTCCCTTTTCATTCCCTCTCTCCTCTTTCCCTCTCTTCCTTCTCCTTCTCCTTCCCCTCCCTCTCTCCTCTTTCCCCCTTTTCCTTCCCTTTTCCTTCCCACTCTCCTCGTTCCCTATCTTCCTTCTCCTTCTCCTTCCCCTCCCTCTCTCCTCTTTCCCTCTTTTCCTTTCCTCTCTCCTCTTTCCCTCTCTTCCTTCTCCTTCTCCTTCCCCTCCCTCTATCCTCTTTCCCTCTATTCCTTCTCCTTCCCCTCCCTCTCTCCTCTTTCCCTCTATTCTTTCCCCTTTCCCCCCCGCTCTCCTCTTTCCCTCTCTTCCTTCTCCTTCCCCTCCCTCTCTCCTCTTTCCCTCTCTTCCTTCTCCTTCCCCTCCCTCTCTCCTCTTTCCCTCTATTCTTTCTCCTTCCCCTCCCTCTCTCCTCTTTACCTCTCTTCCTTCCCTTTTCTATCCCTAACTTTTCTCTTTCCTCTTTTACTTGTTTCTCTTCCCGTTCCTCGCTGCTTCCCCTCTTTCGCTTCACTTATCTCCGCTTCTTCTCTCACTCCCGATTCCCCTTCGCTCCTTCCCCCCCCCCTCCTCTCCTCTTTCCAGCTTTCCGTCCCTTCCATCATCCCTTCCCTTTTTACCCTTCTTTACTCTTTCTCCTTCTCCTTTCCATTCCGGCCTTTCCTTTCTCCTCCCTCTTTCCCTTCATCCTCCATCTTAACCACCCCTTCCCCTTCTCCTTCTTCTGCCCCTTCCCTCTCCCCTCTCTCCTCCAATCGCCCACCTTTCCCCTTCTGCCCTTCCCTCCCCCTTCCCTCTTCCACCTCCTCACCCGGTTCCCCGTTTCCCTTCCCCTTCTCTCCTTCCCCCTTCCCTCTCACCCCTTTCCCCCCTTACCTCCCCCTCCCCCTCCCGACCCAGTCAGTCAGCCCGTTCCCCGCTACCTCCTCCTCGAGTCTAGGAGGAATGTAAACCCATTTGTAGGTGGATCTTCAAGGATTACCTTAAGAGAAACTATCAAAGGAGGTGTCGACACGGCTTTGAAGAAGAGGAAGGGGAGAGGAGGAAGGAAGAGAGAGAGAGAAAAAAAAGAGAGAAAAAAAGGGGAAATTGGATTTCTTCTTTGGATTTCTCTCTTTCTTATCCTTTCCCCGTCTGTCCTTCTGTGTATTTATTCGTGTGTTCGTGTTTTTTTCTTTTTTTCTCTCTCTTGGGATTCGTGGTTTCCGCCTTTGGTCTGTCTTTGTTAATTTTCCTGTTTTCTTTTTCTTCTCTCTCTCTCGCTCTTTCGCTTTCTCTTGCCTTACGTCTTTCTTCCTTAATTTTCCTTCTTCTCTCTCTCTTTCATTTTCTCTCCTTCGAATTTGTAGTTGTATATGGATTTCTTCCTTCCATCTTTAATTTCTCAAATCGATCTTTCTTTTTTCTCTCGATAACTGTTCACTATTTTATCTCACGTTTCTGAATAACATTAGCAGGCTCTCTCTCTCTCTCTCTCTCTCTGTCTCTCTTCTTCTCTCTGTCTCTCTCTCTCTTTCACTTGCTCTCTCTCTTTCCATTCTCCTTTCCTCTCTCCCCTCTTCTCTCTTTCTCACTGTTTCTCCCTCCCGCTAATCACTTTCTCTGCTCTTACCATCTCTTTCACCCTTTTTCTCTCCTACTCCCTCTTCTTCCTCCGTCTTTCTCTCTCCCCCTTCTTGTCTATCCCTCTTCTCTTCCCCCTTTTCCTCACACGGCACCCTATCCCTTCCCAACTCTTTCTCTCTCTGTCATCTCTCTTCTTCTCCCTCTTCTCCTCTTCTCCCTTTTACACTAGCAGTCCTCGCACCCTCTCCCTTCCCAACTCTCCCTCTCTCTTCTTCTCCTCTTCTCCCTTTCACACTAGCAGTCCTCGCCCCCTATCCCTTCCCAACTCTCTCTCTCTCTTCTTCTCCTCTTCTCCCTTTCACACCAGCAGTCCTCGCCTCCCACGCCTTTCCCAACTCTCTCTCTCTCTTCTTCTCCTCTTCTCCTCTTCTCCCTTTCACACCAGCAGTCCTCGCCTCCCACGCCTTTCCGGGATGCCCTTTGATGGCTGTCGGGCGTGAGATGTCTTGACGCCCACCGACTGAGTTGTCTGTCTGTCCTCATTTCTAAGCCTAATCTTGCTAGTTCTATTTTTGGCTTTGGTTCTGGGCTTTTTCGTGCGTTGTTTTGTCCATCTGTCTCCCACTCTGTCTTCTGTTTGTAGTTTGTTTGTTAGTTTCTTCTGTCTCTCTTACCTCATCCTTCTGAGGTGTAATCTTCTGTCTTAATAAACTTGTCAATAGCTCTCTCTCTCCCTCTGTCTCGCCCCCCTCTTCTCTCTCTCTGTCTCTGCCTCCCCTCCTCTCTCTCTCTGTCTCCCTCCATCTCTGTTTCTGTCTCCCCCCTCCCTCCTCTCTCTATCTCTCTCTCTGTCTCTCCCCTCCCTCCTCTCTCTCTGTCTCTGTCTCCCCCTTCCTCTCTCTCTCTCTCTCCGTCTCCCATCCTCTCTCTGTCTCTGTCTCCCCCCTCCTCTCTCTCTTTCTCTCTCTCTCTCCGACTCCCTCCCTCTTTCACTCTTTTTCCCTTCCGCCCCCACTCTTTCTCTTCTTCCCCCCTCTCTCCTTTTTCGTCGCCAGAAAAGAAAAAAAAAAAAATGCAGCGTAACTTTTTAAAACATATTGTTCCACAGCTTTCCTTTGTTTTGTGAAACTAATGATGCTTTATTTATAGATGAAATAACGAGGTTGAGTAAAAACTTCCTGACGTTCGCCTCGCTGCAAATCATCTTTTGCGTTTGCCACATGATTAATTCTACGTGTGACGTGTATGACCCACACACTCACACACACACACACGAAAACTAACGCAAAGAAACACAACACACACACTACATATAGATAAATATATATAAATATGTAAATAATATATATACATACATATGTACAAATATACATGTATATATATATATATATATATATATATATATATATATATATATATATATATATATATATATATATATATATATATATATATGCTTGTGTGTGTGTGTGTGCGTATATGTATATATATATGTGTGTGTGTGTGTGTGTATGTAAATATATATATATATATATATATATATATATATATATATATATATATATATATATATATATATATATTTATTTATATACATTTACATACACACACACACACACACACACACACACACACACACACACACACACACACACATATATATATATATATATATATATATATATATATATATATATATATATATATATAGATATATACATATGCATTTACATATACATATACATATACCCACACACATGTATATATATACGCATATGTATATATGTACATATATGTGTGTGTACATATATATATACATATCACACATCTACATATATACACATTTATATATACACACATATATATATATATATATATATATATATATATATATATATATATATATATATATACATATATATATATATATATTACATTTATATATACATATACATATTACATTTATATATATATATATATATATATATATATATATATATATATATATATATATATATATATATTTATTTATTTATTTACAAACACACATATATACACAATACCGGCGGTGGCGAATGGCGCGAAAGTCGGCACGCTCTCAGATATCTTGAATTTCAGTCCACCACTTCATCTTATTTCGCATTTGTGAGAATCGGAGAAATAGTGGTATCTGCCAAGCCGACGGGATCGGCTGTGTAGCGGGCGTGAGGTACCCACTATAGTGTGAGTCCAGAATAGGCTAGTCCCCCTGTTGACGGCTCAGCACCTCCAGACCAGCACCATCTGTGGGCGTTCTTGGCAGCCACCTGTGTCACCTTTCATCCCTGGATTTTTTTTTTTTTGTATATTAACACTATTTTAACTCTATTTTAATGGCCTCGATTTTATTCGAACTCTTAATGGTTAATTAAGGTTCTCTTTTTATTTCAATCTATTTTATTTTAATTTCTATCATTTACGAACTATTTTGCGACGACACACGAGTACATAAAAGCTACAGTCCTATCGCCTATCACTCTCATGGGTTGTTTGCTTGTCCGATAAGCAGCGTGTCGTTCGCGGGGCGCCCGGCCTCATGGGACGCCTTCTTCATGTGTATTTTGTGCTGCAAGAGAGAGGTAAGTATATTTTCATTCTTCATAAGAGACCAGGTAGGATGTGATATATGAATTGTACATTTGGAGAATATACAGACAGAGGGGATTTATTTTTATTTCATTTTTTTTAACTT
>NC_091558.1:32719648-32729648 GCF_042767895.1 Penaeus vannamei | reverse complement strand
GATTATTGCTATTGTTATTGTTATTATCATTATTATTATTATCAAGATTATAGTTGTCACTGTCATTGTTATTGTTACTATCATTACTATGATTATTATCATAATTACTGTTATTATCATCAAAATTGTTATCGTTTTTATCATAATTATTTTAATTTTATTATTATTGACATGGTGATGATGATGATAACAATGATAATGATAATTATAACAAGAATAATGATGAAGTTGTAATAATAATTATTATTATTGTGATCATTATTATCATCATTATTACCATCATTATGAATATCATTATTATTATTGTTATTATTATCATTATTTTCATTGTTATTATTATCAACATTATTATTATTAACATCATTATTTTCATTGATGTTACTATCCTTATAATCATATTCATATAATAATAATAATGACGATAATAATATTAGTAATAATAGTAATAATAATGATAACAATGATAATGATAATAATAATAATGATAATAACAAACGTAATAATAATAATAGTATTAATAATAATAGTAATAATAATAATAGTAATAATAATAGTAATAAAAATTATAGTAATAATAGTAATAATAATAATAATAGTAATAACAATAATAGTAATAATAATAGTAATAATAATAATTGTAATAATAATAGTAATAAAAAATAGTAATAATAATGATAGTAATGATAATAATAGTAATGACAATAATTGTAATAATGATGATAGTAATAAGACTGATTAAAACAATAACAATAATGATTAGAAATTAAAAATTGATAATAATATTAAAAACACTAGTAATAACAATGATAATAACGACAAGGATAGTAATTATCATTATTATTATCACCATCACTATTAATACTATTAATAATATTAACAATATTATGATTTTCATTTTTACTATCACCACTATAATCATAATTATTATTCATTATTATTATTTTTATCAGTATTATTATTTTCATGATTAGTTTTATTTTCATTATCATCATTTTTATTTTTATAATAATAATTTCTATTTATTACTATCACTTTTATTATTCATCATAATTATTTACAGTTGTAGTAGTAGTAGTGATAGTAGTTGTTGTTACAGTGGTAGTAGAATAGGTATTTTTGTCGTTATTATTGTAGCGTTACACTGTTCTCGGCACCTAAAATGATGCTCACTCGGTGTGCGTGTGCGCGTGTGTGCATCCGTGTGAGTTTGGGCGGTTGATTGCATGTGTGTCTCCCTTATCAGAGGGTGAACTGCGCTTGCTATGTGCTTCTATGTTGTTCATGTATGATTTTATCTAGCCTTTTATATACACTTTTATTGTGGTGCATTTCTATTGTCTTTTAATTTTTATATTTACTGCTTTTATCTTTATTTTAATATTTAGAAGATGGAACCTTTCACACTGCATGAGCGTGACGTCACGGCCCTTTTGTACTGATCCAAAAATAAACATTCGTTGTTCTGTTGCATCACGAGGCGTGTCTTTCCTTCTTCTTATCCTTCTCCTTCGTCTTGTACTTTTCTTATGCTAGCCTACCCCCTCCTTTTTATTCCTGGCTTCTTTACTCAGTGTTTTTGTTTTTTTAATTTCTGTTTTAATTATTCATCTCACATCCTGGAACACTCAAAGATTTTCCGCCGTGACATCCCACAAGGTCATATCCCCTTGAGACAGTAGCTGAAGTAGGAAGGGATGTTGACATCAGGGGGTGGACTTTCCCTACGGATGCCCTTTGACCTTCAGAGGGAGGGACCTTGGCCCTTAAGGCACTCCTCTTGGTAAGTGGGGACCCCTGGGGACTACATGTCCGTTATCATTATAATAATAATAATTGTAAGAATAACAATAATGATAATTGCTATTATCATTATCATTATTACTCTTATTGTTAAATTTTTATCGTTTTATTATTATTACTATTATTATCATTAATTATCATCATACTTTATTACTATTAGTAGTATTAGTAATAGTAATAGTAGTATCATTACTATCATTCTTATTATCATAGTTGTCATTATTACTATTATCTGCATTACTGTTATTGTTATTATTGTTTTGTTCTTCTTGGTGTTATGATAATTTAAATTACCTCCGCCAAGGAAGTTTTGGTTAGTTGGTTAGCAAGATAACTCAAAAAGTTTTGATTTTTTTTTTTTTATCAGAGGTGTTTTAGCCCAACTTAGATTTCGGTGGTGATGATCCTGTTCAGGATAACTCAAAAAGTTATTAACAGATTTTTATATATATTTTAAAGGAGTGTGCCTTAGCCCAACTTAGATGGTGATCAGGATCCATGATAAATTTAAAAGGATTCCTTAGCACTGCGAGAGAGGGAAACACGGGCGTCACCAGAGTACTTGGGAAAGAGGTGATTTTTATGTAATTCTTCAAGAGTGATTTTTTTTATTTAGTGACCCTATTGCATTGGCACTTTTACTTCTTCTGGTTATCATTGTTGTTATTATTATAAATATCGCTATCATCATTACTGTCATCGCTATCATTATTTATCATTAATTGTCGCGATTATCATCGTCACTATCACTGTTACTATTTTCATTTTGTTATCATTATTCTTGGCATTGTTATCATTGTTGGTTTTATTCTTGCAGTTTTTATTCAACTGGTATCTTGACCTTTATCATCTTTGCCGTTTCTATCATTATCATCATCATTACCATCCCCCACGACATCGTCATCACCATTACCATTTCCATCGCATTTATGGAAATTATTTTTACTGATGAGAAAGGAAATAGACACGCTGTAAATCTATGCAAATTCATGTAAATCCTCCAACTTATCATATCAAACGAATTTTCCGCGGGGATATTAGTCATTATCTCTGCGCGTTCCCTCTCCCTCTTTCTTTGGCTGTCTGTCACGCTGTCTGTTCTGTCCATTTGATTGGATCTCTCCCTGACACATTTTTTTCCCTGGCTGTCAGTGTGTTTCTTAAACTCCCTTCCTTTCTGGTTTCTTTCTCTCTTTATTTATCGCTTCCTTATTCTCTCACTCACTCGGTTTCTTTCTTCTCTCTCTCCATACATTGTTCTTCACCCTCCCTCTCTCCCTTTCTATCTCTCTTATTCCTTCCCCCCCCCCTCTTCACTCCCTCCCTCCCTCCCCCCCTTCCCCCCCCCGTTCCCTCCCTCTCCCTCCCTCCCTCCCTCCCTCTCCATTACCCCCCCCCCCCTTCCCCCCCCCGTCCTTCCTTCCCCGCTCACACGCGACACCATATTCATTACACTAAGAGACCCATCTGAGCAGTAA
The DNA here is from genome assembly GCF_042767895.1 of Penaeus vannamei. Lineage (NCBI taxonomy): Eukaryota > Metazoa > Arthropoda > Malacostraca > Decapoda > Penaeidae > Penaeus > Penaeus vannamei. Next base: position 32,726,370 of record NC_091558.1, on the reverse strand, counting down.
GAATGGCAGCAGAACATGTGACTTGAAGCAGTGAAAGGACGCAGCTGTGATACGGTCCCTGTGCCGGAATGCTGCCTTCCTTGGAGTGAATTAATTAACAGCTAGACGAACCTTACCGGGATGGGGATGTGATGGCGGGTCGAGAGTACGAACGAAGTGTGTTTGTCTGTGTGGCTTCGTTGGCTGTCTTTTTGGATGGTATTTTTTTCTTTTTTTTTCTAATTTGAAAGAAGCTATTTTTTATTCTTCTTATTCTTGTTTTGTTATTCTATATCATCTAATCATTCGAAGTTCAATATAGGCACGATAGGGGAGGAATGATATATCGTGACGTTTCGATAAGGACTGTACTCCTCATCAGGAGCTAAAACTGAAATGCTTGGCTCACGTTTATTGTTTTAGTATTTTGATTAGCTTTATTACTCATTTTCACATCAGTATTTCCTCTATTTTTCTGACTTTCTGGCTCTTTTGACATTTATTAATTTCAAATATCCTGCAGACCTTTATTTTGTATTGTTCTAAAAGTACTGTACAGTGCAACGCTGTATAATCATATTTTCCCCCTAACATTAATTATATATATGAACTAACTGAATGATTAAAATCTAAAGCTAAATCCGATCTAATCTATCATAATTTCCCCTCTACACCCAATCGAAATCGGTTCTAAGCCTTCTTTCCCCCCTCATCACTTAACATGATTTACTCTGATCCTCCTTCGTTCTTCTATCCATTCTTATTATATACCTCACTTCTTCTCCACCTATTCTCATTGTTATTTCCTACGTCTCCTGATCTATTTTTCATGTCTTAGTAACCAAAGGAGAGAAAAAGAGAGAAGAAGAGAGAGAGTAAAAAGAAAATGTAATTGAATACATTGGCTTTGTCTTCGTGTAAACAAAAGCTTCCATTGTGTGTAGTGGAGTCGAAGAACAGTAACAGCAGTCATGGTAATTTCTTCAAAAGCCTTCTGCTGTTGGTTCCTAAACAGGTCGCACGCGGTCTGTGATGGGTAATTTGTACTAATCTACCACACACAAAACAGACACATCACATAAATACATACATGCATATATGCATACATACATACATACTATGCATATCTACATATATACATACATACTATACATATCTACATATATACATACATACATACGTACATACATACATATATACATACGTATATACATACTGCACTTACCTACATATATGCAGACACAATGTACTTACATCTATGCTGTACATACATACATATCTATCATATCTCTATCTACTTATCTATCAATCCATCTATAAACATACCAATAAAAATAACTGTCCATTTAATAAACTAAAAACAAGTTAACATAGTAACATAATGACTAAATTACTAGTGAAGTTTAAATATTTTCAAGTGGTTCCGCCAACACCTGGAAATAGGGACGAAGAGAGCTCCCAAAAACACCTATTCGCCATAAAACATAATCGAATATGAATAAAGATATAAACCTGATAGGCAGCTGAACCGTCAACATCGTTAATCCAGCTCAACTGATGATGATCATCACAAAACAATACTTATAAATAGTTACACACTGAATAATAATACATCATTCATATTAGAAAACCAGTGTTGGTGTACAGAACTTGAAAAAAATATCCAGAGCTTCAAATTATGGTAGTGTGTTTTCTATTTGGCCTTCAGCATGCTATTTCAATTTATATTACTTGTATCATCATAGCAATCTGATGCTTATTACCTTTGGAAATTACTATGGAATTCAATTGCATATGTCACGAGAGAAATAAAACACCAACGATCTTTCTGAGAGGAAATACAACACATTTTATTTAAACTTTATCATTCCTTTCTTCTAACTATCCAACTTATTAAATACTTCATCTTTATCTTTTAGTATTTATTGATATTATAAGTTCGATAACTTATTTAATTTAATCGTGAACAATATGCTTAGGTGCAACAGGGAATGTCCATTCACTGAAATTCATTACAAAAGTAAAAGAATTTCTCTTCACCCGTTCACTCCAACTTAATTGGTCTCCCATTTGCCTCCTCTTATCTCATTTCAGACTCCCTCTTCACTTCTCTCGGTACTTGGGCACTATTACAAGAAGACCTTTGATGGACCCATAAAGTACGATGATGCAAAATCTGTCACTGCAAGAGCAAAGCAGAAAGAAAAATTGCAAGGGATTGACTGGTGTCTTATTGACGCCGCTCCCAACGCCAATTCTGCAATTGTCTTTCTAACAAAACTGCAAGCATATCATATATCTACGTATTTACATGCATGCACGCGTCACACTGACACGCACACATGCACGAGCGCGCATACACCCCCCCCCCACACACACATACATATATATATACAAACACATGTATTATCTATATCTGCATATGTCTGTCTATATTTATAGTTACTTATCTATTCATATATACATACATGTGTATGTATGCATAGGTGTTAAGACTTGAATGCAGAACTAAAACTTTTAGAAATATTTTATAGTCTTTTCGTGACACAAATTTCCTAAATTTCCTGCAAGGAAAAAGAAAGAATTGCAGATGCTTTTATTTCATGAATGTATGTATGTATATAAAAAATTGTCTCTGTTATGTCTTGAATTATTTCAAATACATACCAGTGGGTCTGTCTTTGTTCTCATATCTTACACCCATCAACAACTAGTGCCAGCGAGCCACGCTAACATTGTTTACATTTACTTTCCCGACGAATGCAGATCACGTCATCACAGCAGCAACACGCCAGGCTATCGTGGGCTGAGTATTGGCCAGAGAGGTATGTTGTTGTTGCATTTAGACTTGCCTGTCTCATTCCCCTTTATTTTTTCTATCTCATGTATGAAACTCTACATTCCAATCGATTACCATAGTCTTAATACAACAAATTTTGCTTTGGGTTAGCTAATTTTGATGATGATGATGATGATGATGATGTTGATCATGATGATGATGATGATGATAAAATAATAATGATAATAATGATAATAATAATAATAATAATAATAATGATGATTGATGATGATGATGATGATGATGATGATGATGATGATGATGATGATGATGAAAAGTATATCCCTCATGTCACAAACATTTTTTACTGGAATTCCTTCTGCCATACTGCTAAAAAATCCCACTATGAATTTTCTCTCTCCTCAAACTGCATTTCATACTTTTTCTCTCTCTAAGCTACTTTCACAATCATTTCTGTGTATAAACGATGCATTCAGCTTCCGTCATCTCTGAGACTCTAACGCGGGTACATCAAACTTTATTTTTTTCTCGGCAACCAAACCTTGCTAATACACTCTAGGCGTGGGACATTTTTATACGTTCATCAGCGGCAGACTCGGTTTACCTAGCTTATAATTCACTTTTTTTTCTTAAGCATTGTTCCGATCTTAGTCCATCACGGCAGTACATAATGCTGATGGTAAAAAAGACGAGACTCGGTGAGGAATTGGAGATATTGCAAGCAAGGTCATTCATTTCGGTTCAGTCAATTTTGTTTACTCTTGCTCTCGGCCGGAGCAGCCTCCCTCCAAGCAACTCATTTGGAGGACGAGATCCATCTCCTGCAGCCGACTGTTATTGCAATGAACCAACTCGATGGAATTTCTCCTTGGCCAACAGCGGCCTGCTTTATTACAACGCTGTAACAAGGCGAAGTGTAATTACTTATTGGGTATCTTGAGAGAATTCTTGATACTCTTGAGGATCATCCTCTTCCTAATATGCAGGCTTAAGAAAATTGCTACTTACAGTTATTGCACATAAGTACTGTATGTTTCATATTGTCCCCTTCGCAACGAAAATACTTATTCATTTATACATTTGCAAATTAACCCACCACGAATCTTCGCAGCCCAGTCGATAAAAAAACATAATTTATGACTGTCGACAGATGCTGCAGTAACTGACCATCCAGCTGTACCTTCCCCTGGCTGCGAGACCTCAATGGCATCGATCTGTGGAGCACGCAAGCTACATGATTATCGATTGAGTGAATGATTTACATCGGGATATTTTTCTTACTTAGTATCAGATTGCTTTACCTTTAGTGGTATTTCATATTAACTCTTTATTGATGAATATTTGATGATATATAGTATATATTCTATTTGTGTTTAGATTCATATTCATGGTGGTACAATTTTTTGAAAGATAGCATTTTAATGACACGTATTTTACTATTATTTATCCACATCAAGTAACAATAGAAACCGATTACACGGGAGAGGAAATCCTGAGAGCGGCGAAGGAGAGAGGGAGAAGAAGGGGCCAAGGAGTGGACAGAGAGACGGTGGCGGCGACCGATGAGCTTGGATGTTGTGCGGTGGTGGTCGTCAAGTTCGTCTTTTTATTTCGTTTCAACCAAGCTGCTGGCCACGGGGGAGGACACCAAAGGCGGGGAAACACGGCAAATTACCGGTAGTCAAACTAGGTTTCCACTTGCGACGCTGTCTTCGCCTGTGTGTCTGCCACAAAGCAAACTCACTCGTCTCATTCAGTAAATGGGTGGTCATCATAACATCCTGCATAATCTGTTACAAGAGAAAGTAAACTAGTGTCTAGCCAATTACTAAAGGAATGAATGTTCATGTTTAGCAAAATTAATAAGTAAAAAGGAAAACCAATGTTACCGTACTTCATTATATCTAGTATGGCTTCCAGCTTCGATTCCTGCTTCCAGCCTTCTCGGTTCCGATGATACCCTGTTGGTTATGGTTTGCGCAAGTGAAGATAACGCCAGAAAAGGTGATTCCCGCCTCGCCAGTCGTTTGCCGGCAGTTTGCCCCCCCCCCCCCCACACACACTTTCTGACGTCAGTGGCCACTATTTGGGCCGGCGGACATGCCATCTTATGAGCGCTTGTATGAATCACAATCCTTTTTATATCGTGCCATGACTTTGTTGGCATTATTGGACAAAGCAGGGTGGCTACCGAGAAGGAACCCTTGCTACGGACTCGAGCTTAACAGTTGTTGCCTTTGATATCGAGTTTGGAAGATCAGAAAACAATAGCATTTATGGTTAGAGTTTCTTACACAAATTATACTTATTCAAATCCCATCCGAGCATGTTACTTCGCATAAGCCAGATATTTTAGACAAATATCTGGCTTAAAACTTCAGTCAATTGTGAAATTTCTCTCACGAGTCATCCCCTTGATATCCCTTTTATCCAAAGTTTGTTTTCCGACAAGGCACAATGCAGCATTAATGAACAAAGCCATAATTGATCGTTAAACCTCTATACATGGTCGGAAGCTATAGGACCAAAGCAGAGCAGTCACCCCCAAGCCAGCCTTCTCCTCCTCCTTTCGCACTCCGACCAGACTGACTCACCGCGCGGAAAGGGGGACGTGGAACAAGAGGCTGTCAGGGGGTCGGTGGTTGTTCTTATTTGGACAAACAGACACACAAACATGATATATATGTATATATCTATATATATACACATTTATATTTATGTTATTCCGTTTTCTATCTAGGCCGTCCATTTTCATTGCCTTTAACTGTTTTTTTCAGATAAGGTTGATACTGAAATAGTTTTTCTTTAATCTCTCATCTCTTCCAAACAATGGTGGATAAAGCCGCCTACATGCGTGTAATCTCCCGCAGAGTATCACGAGTTTCCTTTGAACAGAAAATTGCTTGCAGCTTCCATATATTTTCACATTTAAAAAATAATATTTCGCTGTCATATGAACGGTTTATGCTTATCTTGTGTTTCTTTTTGCTCTCTATATGAAAGGAATGACTAAGGAATTTCCTAGGAATTTGAATGGCCTTGATCAGAAGTTTTTAATTTGACAGATATTTCCGGTAACGCACTCCACACAGTACAGCACCATGTATGTCTTTGCGTGTATACTATATCATATAAATACACAGCTAACCAGCGTACATGCGAAATTTGCATGCACACACTATTGATTTATAAACTTAACAACAGAGAAGAAAGAAAAGAAAAGAAAATCGTGAAAAAAGAAAAGAAAAAAAAATGCACGAAAAGACCAAGTAAAAAAAAAAAAAAAAAAAAAAAAAAAAAAAGAAAACTCCCCCTGCCATTACGTCAGCAAAATGCATATCACGCATCTCATGCAACTTTTGCAACGCACAGACATAACTATGAAGGTCTGGTTTATAATGACAACATGTGCACAGGAGGACTGCGCAACCAGAATGTGTACACGAGATCCATTCACATGCTTTCCAGGCAATCGAATAGAAATTACTGCCTACATATGTCTGTATGTATGTAAGTAGATGGCTATATGTGTGTATATATAACAATGTAGTGTGATGAACTATTAATAATTGATGAATAAACAGTAAGAGTTAAATCTCGAATCGCACAGACTACGTGAACAGTATGGAATATATATATTTAATGGATAGCCGTAAAAAAATGCAAATTCACATCTGTACATTACGATATTGATAAATATATACAATAAAGATTGACATGAAGAGGACTTGCAGATATCAGGCGTCACTATACTAGATTTCTATGAAGATCAATTTCATGAGATTTTTATTTATTTATTTTTTTTGTCGTCGTCTGTATTGGTCTGTAACTCTACGGGTAATTTTGTCGTATTTTACTAACACGAGCGATATGAGAATTAATTCTAAAGTAAAATAGCTAAGAAAAAAAGAATAATCAATGACATTAATATTTTCTATAGCGC
>NC_091558.1:32702148-32712148 GCF_042767895.1 Penaeus vannamei | reverse complement strand
TCTACGTACCCACATTGCCACATCATCCACATATCGAACTAACCGCATTGCTACATCATCCACATACTGAAGTGCCCGCGTTGCCACATCATCTACTTATCTACGTACCCATATTGTCACAACATCCACTTATCGAAGTAGCCGCATTGCCACATCATCCACGTATCGAAGTACCCACTGTAGATATGTGAGGACTCCTGCATCGTGCATAACCTGCACATTATAATCTGTATTATGTTTACCCTGTATTTCTGTATATATTGTGTGTATGTAAAACCTTGCCAATGTATGATGTTCCCTGTCATTGATGTAGCCTCCCACCTTTGTACATTTATTGCATGTGACGTGGCAACATTGTCCTTGGCCACGTGACCTAATAGCATTGCCTGTGACCTGGATTTCCCGCCAAATCTCGGTCTCTCGGCGCTGGTCAAGCACGGGAGTCGGACGCGTGCTCTCACCCCCGTTCTGTAACTCCTTGGAATAAAACCTATTTAATTCAAGACTGTTTATTTTTTTCCTTTCCCTGCTGATGAGGAACGCCCCCACGACTTCAAGGAGAAACGTATGTGGTGCAATGAGTTTCTAAGATACACCCACGTTGCCACATCATCCGCTTATCGAAGAACCCGCTTGCCACACCATCCACTTCGGCGCCCGTCCTCACAGTCGCTGCCATTCACAAGGAGTTAAATCCTCTGAGCATCCTGTTGGTAACGTAATAGCTTTTCTTTTACGAAACAATAAATGAAAAACGAAAGTTAAAAAGGATGTCATTTATTCGCCGTTTCCCTTCGTCGTACGCGTATATATGTTACCGGACACATGTAAACATGCATATAAATATATTGCATGTACTCACATGATGATATACAGTACACACAGATGTACGCCCTCACACACACACACACATACACACACACACACACACGCACACACACACACACACACACACACACACACACGCACACACACACACACACACACACACACACATACACACACACACACACACACGCACAAACACACTCCAACACACAAGCAAACACGAACTACTTTCCTCTCAAACTCTGACGAAGAGGAAGAAGAAAAGGAAGAAGAAGGAGCAAAAAAAAAAAAAAAAGGAAAGAATCGCGGTCGCTTTATCAACAAATCCAGACTTGGGAGACACAAGCAGAGTCAACACGAGAACTGCCGACGCGTTTGAGAAAAAAAGAAAGAAAAAAAATCGGAAAAGAAAAATCAACAACAACAGAAATCCACAACTTTTGGAGAGGAAAAAAAAAGAGTCAAATATATGTATGATTTTCTTTTCGTAGACACACAGTCTTCGTCAACTGCGGCATTTCAACATGTTTAAGACATTTCATAAAGAAAAAAAAGAAAAAAAAAGAAAAGAGAAAAGAGGGAGGGAAAAATAACGTTATGGTTTCAATTTCACCGTCAGACGAGACTTAAAAGGAAGAATGGCCTCTGTTAGAAACCGCTTGGTGTGGATGGGGTAGGGGGGGGGGTTGGCGCGGAGGGGAGGGGGGTTGGCGCGGAGGGGAGGGGGGTTGGCGCGGAGTGGAGGGGGGTTGGCGCGGAGGGGAGGGGGGTTAGCGCGGAGGGGAGGGGGGTTGGCGCGGAGGGGAGGGGGGTTGGCGCGGAGGGGAGGGGGGGTTGGCGCGCAGAGGAGGGGGGTTGGCGCGGAGGGGAGGGGGGTTGGCGCGGAGGGGAGGGGGGTTGGCGCGATGGGGAGGGGGGTTGGCGCGGAGGGGAGGGGGGTTGGCGCGATGGGGAGGGGGGTTGGCGCGGAGGGGAGTGGGGAGGGGGGTGTAGAATATGCGAGCGAGACAGTGGAGGGGGGGGGAGTGGACTTGGAAGAAGAAAGAGAAAGGAAAACGGGTAAAAAAAATATGGAAGAGAAGTAAGGACGTGTCGGGAGGAAAATAATAGGCGGAGGATGCAACGTGAGAAAGATAAACGGAAGAAGTGATGAGGAAAATAAAAAATGATAACCAAAATAATTAAGAAAGGATGTCAGAGAAACCTCTCTCTCTCTCGGTCTCTCCTCTTCTCTCTCTCTCTTTCTCCTCTCCTCTCTCTCTCGCTCTCACTCTCTCTCTCTTTCTCCTCTGTCTCTCTCCTCTCTCTTTCTCCTCTCCTCTCTCTCTCGCTCTAACTCTCTCTCTCTTTCTCCTCTGTCTCTCTCTCTCTCTCTCTTTCTCCTCTCCTCTCTCTCTCGCTCTAACTCTCTCTTTCTCCTCTGTCTCTCTCTCACTCTCTCTCTTTCTCTTTCTGCTCCCCCTTCTCTCTCTCTTTCTCCTCCCCCCCTCTCTCTCTCTTTCTGCCCCCCCCCTCTCTGTTCCCTTGATATTTGTCAAAAGTCAAGAACGCCTCGAGAGAAAGATGAATGAAAGAAATGATGAGGAAAATAGAAAAATAAAGACCAAAAAAATGAGAGAGAGAGAGAGAGAGAGAGAGAGAGAGAGAGAGAGAGAGAGAGAGAGAGAGAGAGAGAGAGAATGGAAATGGGGGTCAGTCTGTCTCTCTCTCTACTCCCCCTCTCTCTTTCTTCTCCCCCTCTCTCTGTGTCTCTCCCCCCTCTCTCTTTCTCCTCCCCTTCTCTCTCTATGTCTCTACCCCCCCTCTCTCTCTTTCTCCGTCCCCCTTTCTCTCTGTCTCACACCTCTCTCTTTCTTCTCACTTCCCTCTCTCTCTTTGCCCCCCCCCCTTTCCTCTGTCTCCTCTCTCTCTCTCCGTCTCCTCTCACTCTTTCTTCTCTCCTCTCTCTCTCACTTTCCCTCTTTCTCCTCTCCTTCCTCTCTCTCTTTCTCTTTCACTCTCTCACTCTCTTTCTCTCTTCCTCCTCCCCCCTCTCTCTTCCCTTGATATTCGTCAAAGGTCAAGAACGTCTCAAAATCTTACACTACACGTTATTCATCTATTTATCATTCTAGTTTCTTATCTTTCTAACTTATTTAATTTTTTTATCTTTTAATTCATTAATTCTTAAAATTTACTTTCTGGTGAGTGTTTGGAATTTTTCATACGTTTTTGTCTGAAGAAAGAAATAAGATAGGCAACTATAAAAAAATGCGACAAAGAGAAGAATGAAAGAAAAAGAAAATAAAAGTGAAAATGTACGAGATTTACACCAATCATGTAATGCGGTTCTCTGTGAGGAACGTTTTTCTTGTAATGCTGTTCCATGCAATACATTTAACCCAGCATACAGTTTTCTTTTCGTTTATGATAAAAAATTCCCCTGTGGATATGAGGACATGAATAACATACTTCCAACTTCACTGCATATCGTAAAAGGCGACTATGAGAACCCTCTACTATCCCGCACTCAGCCAGCGTGGTAGGGTATGGCCCACCCTCTCCCCATCACGATACACGACTCAAACAACGTTAAAGGCATTTTCTGTTGAATCAGGGAGTTTCTAAAAGCATTGGTGCCGGGAGGCTGGAGATAGAAGAAGGACGTGGAAAAAGTCTGGGAAAGGCTTATGTAAAACAAAATGAAAAAATAGAAAAAAAAACAAGAACAACAAAAAACGGAAACTTTCTTGATAAGATTGGTATTTCAACGATTCTGAAGATGGCAGGCCTGGTATCAGTTTTATGAATATGCTTTATTTAACCCTACTTTATGAAGAAAACAATGGTTGTTTTAGACATAGATTCACAAACACGTTTTAATGTAAAAGAGAGAGAGAGAGATACATAAGAGAGAGAGAGCAGGGAAGAAAGGTCAGACCGAGGGCTGGTGCGCGCGAGAGACGTCAGCCACTTGTTCGTCTGACACTCAGCCTCCCTCCAGTGCTGACGTTCCTGACGGCCGATGGAGAACACAAAGGGCATCTCACTTCACTCTCTTTTGTTTTCCAAATGGACGCTTTAATACGGCATCTCTGACTTTTGAACGTTTTTTAGTCAATCTCCTGGCTTTGTTTGCATTAAGTGACCCTCGGAAGAAATCAGTGCCAAATGTATTCCGATGCTGGCACCCTAATCTCTCGTATCTGTGGCACCCTTTCCGTTTCCCCCAGCAACCTCATACGAATTTATATATATACAACAAACTGCATCATCGCTTGTTCCACGACTTAGGGAAATTCGAAACAAAATAAATACAGGTCACATGCTCAAATGACAAACATATATTTTCCAAAAGCATGCGAGCGACTTAAAATTTAAATAAAAATATATACATATTGCATACTGTACAGGCTTTGGTGATGGTTTCACTTGTTTATGCTTATTTTTGAACATTGTTTTTTATGTATAGTGTGAGAGTGCGTGCGTGTTTTTGTGCGTGAGCGAACCATTACCCAGACGACCCTTTCCTCTGCTGCGAACCTTAGGGGAGCCATGGTCGGTGGTCGCCCTTGTACGGTCAGCCACTTGGCTCCGAACGCAGTGAAAATATATTGCTCGAGTTTACTACCTCCCTTGAGGCAATCTATTCCCCAGAGGATAAAAGAAAAGCACAAAAGGTTAGCTCATGATCATATCTGACACATTAAATGAGACCCATTTACTGAATGTGAAATATGAGAATTATCAAATGGGAGGAAACCTTGGACACACACACACACACACACACACACACACACACACACACACACACACACACACACACACACACACACACACACACACACACACACACACACACATACATATATATATGTGTGTGTGTGTACATACATATACATATATATGTATATATATACACACATATATACGACATATATATACACATATATATGTCGAGGTGATGGGAACGTAGATAAGGATAAGGAGGTACTGACAAACTCAGAGATTATGAGGAGAGTGATAAAAGTTTTCACATGAAAATTAGATTAGCCAATCTGGACTTGTAGAGAATAGAGGAAGCGGCCTGGATATGGCCTTATTGTACCGACTATAACGAGCGGTACCAAAAGAAATTCCGCGAAATGAAAAAGAAAAAGAAGAGGAAGAAGAAGAAAAAGAGAGAAGTATTTCGCTCATCATTACTCCTTCTTTCACCCTCCTTCGAATTCTCGCCTCCTCTCTTCCTTTTTCCTTTCCCTCTCCCTCTCATTTTCCCCTTCCCCTTCTCTAAATTCACCCTCCCTTACCACTTACCACTTACATCTGTTTCTCCACTTCCCTCCCTTTCCTTCTTCGGTCCCTTATCCTCCTCTTTCTCTCCTCCATACCCCCTTTCGCTCTGAGCCCCTCTCCCTTCCTCTTACCCGTTTCCCTTTCCTCTTTATGTTCCCTACGTCTCCACTTAGCCATCTCTCTTTTCTATTTCACTCCCTCCCTTCTTTTCTATTCAAGCCCCCTTCCCCCTCCCTCTCTCCCTCTCCATTCTCCATCCCTGTCTCCCTTTTCCTTCCCCCTCCCTCTCTCCCTTTCCCCTCCCTCTCTCCCTCTCCCTCCCCCTCCCTCTCTCCCTCTTCCTTCCCCCTCCTCTCCCCCTCTCCCTTTCCCCTCCCTCTCTCCCTTTCCATTCCCCCTCCCTCTCTCCCTCTTCCTTCCCCCTCCCTCTCTCCCTCTTCCTTCCCCCTCCCTCTCTCCCTTTCCCTTTCCCCTCCCTCTCTCCCTTTTCCTCCTCTCCTCCTGCTTAACCTCCACCCTCGGATTGTCTTGGAAATAATAAATTGTGCATAAACTGGTGATCAAATTACCCAGTGTATTTGTCCCGAAGAATAATAATGATGATGGGAACAATAATGAGGGAGGAAACACAAACTGAATTATAACATAGATAAGGAACGTATAAATAACGAAATGGGGAAATTCTTGGTACTGAAGAAGGCGGAAATGGTAGACACGCCGTTGAAGAGAAGGTATGTAGAACTGTAAGTCGGTGGTGGTATAGCTTTCTGTTTCCTTTGACACTGTGATACCTTCATGTGGCTCTGTGATGCAATCCACACATGAGTAATATGTATGATATGATAATATATTTAGATATATATTTTGAGCATGCAGGTACCAGCTGACTTTATGTGTGCGTCTTTGCTTGTGAATATAGTTGCGTGTGTGTATTTTTTGCATCTGACTGATTTGCATGTCACAGGTCGGCTCTTTTTCAGCACAGGAGTGTTTCTTTTCCTTCGTTATCAAAAGGGAAAAAGCAATTTATGTATTCATTTTATTTCTAGATCTGTGCTTCAGGGATATAACCAACAATCTGTCATTCACTGTTACCCTTTCTTGACTGAGCACTCAAGTGATTATAATTGCAACTACTGGCGTATTTCATATGGTTAATATGTTGGCTGATAGATATGCTAATTTATTCAACTATCTGTGGCCAGTATTATGTGATTTACCTGAAATGAGATATGACATTCGTATTTTCCTTTCAAATACCGCAGCTGTTTGAAATTTCCAGGCAGTACACAATTACTATTATGATTTCTTATGAATATAAAGGTTACATAAAAATATGAGCATAAAAAATGTGATTTTTTACAATCTATTTGTAAAAATCTTATGTATTTGATTTTTGTGAAGACAGATTAAACACGAGGATGGCAGCTACAATGCTGTCCCGAATAAGCAAATATAAAATTGACACTGCATTAGTTATCACATTCTTGGTAACTTTACAGCCGTCGCACCTCCTGATGCTGCTGCTATTCCCCACGAGTATCCCTTACCCGTAGCAAATAATGTTGATATGGTAACAAGTATTTCTTTCGTAGTTCGACAAGGCGCAGCAGAAGGGAGTAAGAGCACAGTGATTTGGATACTTCATTGCCGTACAATGACTTGGATGATGATGCTCTTGACCTGTTAGATATGACGGATGACAGTGTGATCACCAGGATGGCATCTGACGTGGAATCTTGAGAGAGCCGGGAAGAGGGAGAGAGGGCCCTGGAGGGGGACCACCTCAACTCATGCCGGACACTATTCAACTTGTTACATTACACTGCAACATCTACACCATGTAGTCACACCCCCAACCTTTCTATAGACCCCCAATAGCCTCATTTCCCTGATTGCCTTTCCTAGCCGTGAACGATCTCTTAAGTCATATATACCTATAAAGAGTTCCTTCATATTTTGTATACGTGAGCATTTACAGCAAAACAACATAAAACCCCACATATTGTATTTTTTCTATTATGGTTAATTGTTACATTGAATCCAAGGGTTAAACGGGAAAGAATTTTTCGGTGCTTTTAACATATGCTTTCGGATTCATACATTTTGTAGGTCAATGCAGTCAAATGAACCGAGTTAAAGGGAAATGTATTATTTCATTTTGTTTCTATATATATCGATAACGCCTGGTGCCGTCCGGTACCGCCCGGCACTGTCCGGTATATATATATATATATATATATATATATATATATATATATATATATATATATATATATATATATATATTTATGTATGTATATATATATCTATATCTATATATATATATATATTTATGTATGTATATCTATCTATATCTATATCTATATGTATATCTATCTATATATATATATATATATATATATATATATATATATATATTTGTCTGTGTATACACACACACACACACACACACACACAAAAACACACACACACACACACACACACACATATATATATATATATATATATATATATATATATATATATATGTATATATGTATATACATACATACATATATATATATATATATATATATATATATATATATATATATATATATATATATATTTATTTATATATATGCGCGCGCGCGCACACACACACACACACACACACACACACACACACATATATAAACATATATATACATACATACATACATATATATATATATATTTATATATATATATATATATATATATATGTATGTATATATATGCACACACATAAACACACACACATATATGTGTATATGCATATATGTATATATATATGCAAATATGTATATATGTACATATACAGACATGTAAGGCTATCTGCTATGTTATAATCCTTTCTTTTAGGTGCCTTATTTCTAAATTATACGGCTGTAAAGCTAGGAATCATCTAGTTAGTCTCATATTTTTGTTTTTCAAAATACCAATGTTTTGTGATCACTAAATAGAATTAGTTTCTGTTACAATTACGAAGATACACATCAAATTTACTTACTACCATTAACAATGCTGTTGCCTCCTAATTGTACGTTTCTGATGAGGTTTAAATTTAGAAGACATAGTATATATGATAGAGGATTTTATCATTTCCTTCCTGTAATAGGACAGCCCAAGCATCAATATCACTAGCATCTACTTGCAAAAGAAATGGCTAACCAAAATTTGGACCACGCAAAACAGGTTTTGACATGAGGATAGATTTGATTTTCTCAAATGCATCATTACAGTCCTTAGTCCACTCAAATTTAAGTTTTGGGCTTAACAGATATGTTAAAGGTTTGGCAATTTGACTAAAATTAGGACATAATCTCCTGTAATATCCAATCATGCCCAAAAAACGTTGTACATCTTTGCGATTAGACGGGGCAGACAGAAATTGAATCTTAGCTTGCACTATTTCACCACACCCAATTTAATGATCAAGAAATATAAGTTTTGCATGTCTAGATCCTGCCTTTAACAGGTTTACAATTAATATAGCATACTGTAAACATCCAAACAAAACCTTAATTTTATTAGAAGTTGAAGTTGAAGAAAATACAATAACATCAACTTAATACGCATGCACCCCTTTAAGTCTTGCAGTTACAATCGACATAAGGCGCTGAAATGTAGCAGGAGTATTATACAAATCAAACGGTGTAACTGTGCATTGAAACAAACTATCTGGAGTTATGAAACTTGACACGCACTTTGCCTCTTCTGATAATGGTACTTGATAGTATCCTTTGAGCATGTCTAATTTCGTCATAAATTTGGAATCTTCAATTGAATCAATATCATCTATGCAAGGGAGTGGGAGTTATTAGGTCTGGTAATATCATTTACTTTCCTATGGTCTGCACATACGTACTTCACCGTTCTCTTTTGGGACAAAATGCACGGACAAGTCCAATCACTTTGACTTGGTTCTGCAAACTTATTTTCAAGAAGGAAGTTTACTTCTTTCACCTTCAAATAAAACAATGTCATGGGTCATCATGGGTTTAGGTCTTGGCACATCTCCAAAGATGTTCTGGAACTTGTGCAGGATACCTGTAACATCTTGAATCTGGTACGGCAATGGGTGACATACTTTAATATCAAGATCATCAAGCACATCCGAATTTCTTAACTTCTGAACCCCTATCTGCAGTAGAAATGCACACTACCTGTTCCTCTTCTCTGAGAAATTTCATTAATAAATTTACATGCACTATTTACTACTCTTACATTATCCTGGAGTGGAAAATACATAGTTCACTTTTCCCACTTTTCTCAATATCTTGAATGGTCCCTTATTCTCCCACTTCAAAAGTCCTCTCCTCTACACCACAGTCTAATAGTATTTTCATTTTTCTTGGCTATTCAACAAATTACATTTGGCAAAGTTCAGGACATGATCCAGATTTTCCCTCAACTTCTCTATATATTCAGACAAGGATTCATTCTGACTAACATCAGTCCAAGTTTCATGTAACAGTTTCAGTGGACCACGAACATCCCTTCCAAAAAGCAATTAATTTGGTGAATATCCTAAACTGGATTGCTTTGCACACCGGAATGCATACACTAAGAATGGTAATCCTGTATCCAACTACTACCAGACTCATGACAGTACTTAATTTGCATGCATTTTAGGGTTTGGTAAAACCTTTAAAAAACTCCCTTTGTGGATGATAGACACTTGCAAAGTACTGTTGTACACCCAAAGTAGACATTACCTGTTTAACTGCTGGCTCTGGAACCACAGATGTCTTTACACCATCTGCTGTAATTGACATACAATTAGCAACAGATTTCTCGTTAGCTAACAACTTGGGACAGTGGGCCCGAATGTGCCCTGGCTTCTTGCAATAATAGCATCCACTAGGAAACC
>NC_091558.1:32689648-32694648 GCF_042767895.1 Penaeus vannamei | reverse complement strand
GTCCTCTGTTTGCTCGTCTGTCTGTTTGTTTGTTTGTTTGTGTTGTGTGATGCAGTGGTAGCTTAACCTCTGTTTGTTCATCTGTCTGTCTGTCTATCTGTCTGTCTATGTGTTTGTTTGTGTTGAGATGCAGTGGTAGCTTACCCTCTGTTCGTTTATTTGTCCGTTTGCATGTCTGTCTGTCTGTCTATCTATCAGTCTGTTTGCTTGTGTTGAGATGCAATGGTAGCTTACCCTCTGTTTGTTTATTTGTCTGTTTGCATGTCTATCTGTCTGTCTATCAGTCTGTCTGTTTGTTTGTGTTGAGATGCAATGGTAGCTTACCCTCTGTTTGTTTATTTGTCTGTTTGCATGTCTGTCTGTCTATCTATCAGCCTGTCTGTTTGTTTGTCTTGAGATGCAATGGTAGCTTACCCTCTGTTTGTTTATTTGTCTGTTTGCATGTCTGTCTTTCTGTCTGTCTATCTATCAGTCTGTCTGTTTGTTTGTTTGTTTGTGTTGTGTGATGCAATGGTAGCTTAACCTCTGTTTGTTCGTCTTTCTGTCTGTCTGTCTATATATTTGTCTGTCTATCTACCTGTCCGTCTATCTATATGTCTGCTTGTGTTGAGATGCAGTGGTAGCTTACCCTCTGTTTGTTTATCTGTATGTATGACTGTCTGTCTGTCTATCAGTCTGTCTGTTTGTGTTGAGATGCAGTGGTAGCTTACTCTCTCTTTGTTTAATTGTCTGTTTGCATGTCTGTCTTTCTGTCTGTCTATCTATCAGTCTGTCTGTTTGTGTTGAGATGCAGTGGTAGCGTTCTCATCTTGCAAACTTGCTGACCCGCGTTCAAACCCACGCCGAGTGGATTCCTTGCACGCAGGGGATGAATCACTTGCAGAATAAACAGACAGCTTGTCACACCAAAAATAACCATCGTAACAAAGGGAATGAAACGAAATAGGAATTAATTATTATTATTATCATTCTTGTTATATTGTGTGTTTGTCTGTCTGTCTGTCTCTCTAATCTCACTCACTCTCTCTACCTTTCTTTCTCTCTCTCTCCTCTTCTCTGTCTCTGTCTTTTACTCTTTGTCTGTCTTCCTCTGTCTGTCTGTCTCTCTATCTCTATCTCACTCTATTTTTCTTTCTCTCTCTCTGTCTCACCCACTCTATCTTTCTCTCTCTCTCTCTTCTCTGTCTATCTGTCTCTTTTACTCTTTGTCTGTCTTCCTCTGTCTATCTCACTCACTCTCTCCTCTATCTATCTGTCTTACTCTTTGTCTGTCTTCCTCTGTCTGTCTGTCTCTCTCTCTATCTATCTATCTCATTTACTCTCTCTCTCTCTTCTCTTCTCTGTCTGTCTGTCTCTTTTACTCTTTGTTTGTATCCCTTGTCTCCCTCACACCCTGTCTATCTCCCCCTCGTCCTCTCTTTGTCTTTGTCTTTTTTTCTCTCCATTTTTACCTCTATGTAGTTTTTCGTTTCTCCCTCTTTACTCGCAAAGGGCCAAACAGTCTGTATTTACAATGCTCTCTTGTTTACCTCATGTCCCACTTTTTTATTATTTTTTAAGGTGTTTTTCCTACCCCCCTTTCTCTGTCTTAGAATTCCGTTTTTCTTGTCCTTGTCTATTTTTCTCTCCCGTTTCTGTTTCTCCCTGATTCTGTTTCTGTTTGTCCCGAACTCCTCCCTCGTATAATTCCCATTGTCTTCTTGTTTTCCTTTTTTTCACTTCTCGTTTATTCTACTGTTCTCCCCTCTCCTCTCTCTCCTTCTTGCATCCGAGGCACCAAACACTCACGTAATATAGTAGTCACTTGGATTCCTGTTAAGTCTCATTCAGAATACATCATTGCCTGAGGGGAAACCGGAGCAGAGGGGAAGATGAGAAAATGGGGAATAACTACCAGAGAGAAAGATGATTTGTGATAAAGGATGATGTGATGAGCCAGGTGAGGGGAAAGGAGGGAAGGCGATGATGAAGACAGTGGTCATGGGATGATAATGGTGGTGACGATGCTTATGATGAAGATTATTCCAAGGAGGGTAATGACCACAGTGATGGTGAAGATTATGATACTAATACTACTTTTACTAATACTATTACTACTGCTACTACTATTACTATTACTAATACTATTACTACTACTATTACTATTACTACTACTGTTACTACTCCTACTACTACTACTATTACTATTACTACTACTATTACTACTACTATTACTACTATTACTACTACTACTACTTTTACTACTACTATTACTACTACTACTACTTTTACTACTACTATTACTACTACTACTACTTTTACTACTAATATTACTACTACTACTATTACTACTACTACTACTTTTACTACTACTATTACTACTACTATTACTACTACTACTACTATTACTACTACTGTTACTACTACTACTACTACTACTATTACTACTACTACTACTATTACTACTACTACTACTACTACTATTACTACTACTGTTACTACTACTACTACTATTACTACTACTATTACTACTACTACTACTATTACTACTACTACTACTATTACTACTACTACTACTATTACTACTACTGTTACTACTACTACTACTATTACTACTACTATTACTACTACTACTACTACTATTACTACTACTACAACTATTACTACTACTATTACTACTACTACTACTAGTACTACTACTATTACTATTACTACTACTATTACTACTACTACTACTACTATTACTACTATCACTATTACTACTACTATTACTATTACTACTACTACTACTATAACCACTACTATTACTACTAATATTACTAAGCAAAACAATAAAAATAGCAATTATGATAATCATAGTAATGGGAATCATGATAATGATTATAATGATAATAATGGTAATAATAATAACGATAAAAACAGCAATGATAGTTATAATAATAATAATAATAATAACGATAAAAACCTAATAATGATGATAATGACAACAACAATAATAGTAATAACAATAACAATGATGATAATAATATCAATGATAATAGTAGTAATAATAATAACAATGATAATAGTAGTAGTAATAATAACAACAATAATAACATTGGTAATAAAATGATGATAACAATAATAACGATAATAGTAATAATAATAATAATAACGATAATGATGATAACAATAATAATAATAATAATAACAATAATAATAATAATAATAATAATGATTATAATAATGAAAATAATTATGATGATGAAGACGATAACAGCATTATCATTATCAATAACAACAATAACAATGATAATAATGAAATGTAGAAAAAGTGCAAAAAATCAGAGCAGGAATAGCGCACGAAACCGACTACGTGTAAGTGTAAAAAGACTCTACATATATATAATTGCACTTGTGTGTGTACGTATGCATGTGCATCCGTAAGTACACATACAGCGGCGCCAATGTAGGCACAATAAGATACACTGAGGAAATTCGCTGAGCTCTGATGCTTGGGAGAAGCGACGCGACCTGAAACAGGGGTCGAGGGAGAGCCGTATTTGGGGCGGCGTCCGAAAGCGATCTTAATTGGCTTCGAGCGGGAGGCGAGGGCGTGCTGGAGGATGAGGGCGGTGGGTGTGTTTGGGCGTGTGAGCTGGGCTCTCTCTCTCGCTTTCTCTTTCTCTCTCTCTCTCTCTCTCTCTCTCTCTCTCTCTCTCTCTCTCTCTCTCTCTTTCTCTTTCTCTTTCTCTCTCCCTCTCTCTCTCTCTCTCTCACACATCAACATATGTGTTGTGTGTTAGTGTGTGTGCGTGTGTTTATGCATTTGTGAATGCTTATGGTCATTATATACAGTATATATGTTTACATGTGTATGTATAAATTTAATAATGATAAAATAACGATGACAGATTTAACAGCATTATACAAAATAAAATCATCAAGCGACGGGATATTCTGTTTTCACACACAGCTAAAAAGGAATGAATATTAACGGTGATATATTCAGAAGTCAGATATTAAGTGCCCATTATAAAAGGTTATGCACATGCACTGAGTTGAACTGTCTGTGATTATGTTGCGAAATTCAATAAGAAGGAAATCCTGAAGTTCCATTACATTTTAGTCTTTCATACACTATCCTCATTTCTTTTATTCTTCTACTTCTTGGTTATCATTATCAACTACGCTTTCGTTCTTTCTTTCTCCAGATCTGGTGTACTCTTATCACTAACACATTTATTATGTTTCTGTTCCATCATTTTCTATTTTTTCTATCTATCGCTCACTTATAGATTTTAATCTCCTCTTGTTATTAAATGCTGAATGCCTTTTCCACTCTGTTTTACCTCTTTGTTCTTTGTTTATCATCATTATCTTTTTCTTTATAATCATTTCATCTTTTTCTCTTTGTCTGACATATCCGCATGATCCCTTTTCCATGATAATATAATTGCCACTTCTTTTCATCAACGTTGTATTCAGTTTCCCCCTAATATTTTATACCACTTCAAAACGTTCTGTATTGTTCCCCGTTTATCACTAATTTCCACCATTGCGTCTTTCTTCCCGCCCGACTGATGCACGTGTCAAGGATATTCAGTAGCCATGTAAATAATAACTCCCAACAACTTCTGTAATTATTAGACTAACTATATCCTTCTTTGATCTTCGGTCGATGTCCTCCCTTATTACTTCTGTGAAATAACAACGTCTTTATTCCTCGCCGCTTCCTTGCCTTGTGCCCTCCCGCCCTCCCTCCCGACGGCGAGGGGGGCGCAGCAGGAAGCACGAGGCCCCCGGAGCCCCTCTGTCGCTCGGGATCTTCGCGAGTTGGACGACAAATGGCTCTCGGCGATGGCGGGAATCGGGCCTGCTCGCTGTGGCGTGTCGAAGGGGATTAGTCACCGCTCGCGAGTTTGTTGTGTTTAGGGGGCGCTTTCCCGGGTTCTTTTGCGTTTCCTTTTCTTCTGTGTTCTATCATTCTTTTTTTTTCTCTCTCTCTCTCACACACACGGACGTACGCACGATGCATACAC
>NC_091558.1:32667148-32669648 GCF_042767895.1 Penaeus vannamei | reverse complement strand
GAGAGAGAGAGAGAGAGAGAGAGAGAGAGAGAGAGAGAGAGAGAGAGAGAGAGAGAGAGGAGTGAGTGTGTGTGAGAGAGAGAGATAAAGAGAGAGAGAGAGAGAGCATGAGTGGGATAACGATAGCGTGGATGATTCAAGGGAGAGAAAGGTCACAAGGTACAAATATAAATTGCATGAGAGATGTTACAGGGAGAGAGATGGAGATGGGGTAAGGATTTCCAAGGAGAAATATGTTACAAAGAAGAGCTAGGAATATAAAAGGGGGGGGAGGAGATCTTATAAGGGAGACAGGTGTTACTAAGAAGGGCAGGAGATAGGAAGGGATATATAATCAGAATAGAAGAGAGAGGGGGAATGAAAAGGAGAGTGAGAAGGAGAGAAGGTCGTAGGAAGTAGAGGAAAACAGATTGAGAGAGAGAGAGAGAGAAAGAGAGAGAGAGAAAGAGAGAGAGAGAGAGAGAGAGAGAGAGAGAGAGAGAGAGAGAGAGAGAGAGAGAGAGAGGGAAAGAGAGAGAGAGAGAGAGGGGGGGGAGGGGGGGAAGAGAGAGAAAGAGAGCGAATAGGAACAATGCGTAAATATGACCATAAACCGAATGATAAAACTTAGAAAACCAGAAACCCTCAGAAAGTGCACACCTTCGCCAAGGGAACAAGGTCACTGATGCAATAAAGATATTCCCACAAGAAGAATTACATTATCTAGTGATTGTATTTTCCTTTCTCTCAATGCTAATGAATCATTTAAAAAAATTCTTAGATGCTGATCGTGATCCGGATCCAGGAATTTAATGGCATCTAATTTGGGCTGAGATATACCTCTGGTAAAAGAGATCATAAAAATCTGCTCTTATTTTTTTTTAGTTATCCTGCCAACTAACGAAAAGATAAACAAACAAACTAACTAACCAACGCTACCAAAAGCATAACCTTGGCGGAGGTAAAAGGAGAACCGGATGCATTAATAAAGCCGAAAGGTACAATTTATAAACGAAAAAAAAAAAAATGAACGACTGAGTTTGATGGCATCATCCTTTTTCTTATGATAATGCGACTTCCGAGCAATCAACATCAATTACTGAACTGTCAAAAACATTTAGCTGAAACCCTTCGAGCGGCACATCCATTCCCATCGTGTTTCTTTTCCCACTTGTACCACTTCCGCTTTACCTCTTATTGGTATTTTCTTAGCTCGTTAGCGCGATTGTTAACATGTTAATGAGGATGATTATAATGACGATACTGATGCATTTTGTAGTAAATGGTTATGATATGGATGGTAATGATAATAATGATTATGAGAGCAATGGATATAAGAACAGTTGCAATGATGATGATGATGATCATCATCACTAATACTAATACAGTATCACTACTACTAAAACTACTAATAATTACAATGATAATGATAATAATAATAGTTCTAATAATGATTATACTAATAATGATAATGATGATGATGATAATAGTAATAATAATATTTTTTATTACTATTATTATTATTATTATTACTGTTATTATCATTATTGTTAACATTATCAACATTATCATTATTATCAATATTACATCACTATTATCAGGATTAACTTTATTATTATCATCACTGTTGATGTTTTTTATCTAATATTTCAGTGTTGAATGTATATTATATAAAGTATGTAAGTTTAATCTTATCAGAGCGTTGGTCTGGATCATGTTAGATATGATTATGAATTATTAATAATATCTTTATTGTCTTTACTACTACTTCTACCTCTACTATGACTACGACTACACTACTACTACTACTACCACTACTACTATTACTACTACTACTACTACGACTACTACTACACTACTACTACTATTACTGCTGCTATGATGATTGTTGCTGTTGTTTCGTTGTAGTTGCTGTTGCCTCTGTCTCTCCTTGTAAAAGTACAGGATTCGAAATACACGGAGAACTACACACACCCATCGACGTGCGTGTCCTTCGCTACTGTGTCTCCTCCGACATTGCGTTCTAATAATTTGGAACTTTTCTCTTTTTCCTTTAAAGGGTAAAATACGGCCGAATGACACGGCAAATTGCGAGAGAAGGAGGAGAGGGGGATCGGGGTGGGGGTGGAGTGGGGTGGGGATGGGGGTGGAGTGGGGTGGGGGTGGAGTGGGGTGGGGGGTGGGGGAGGTCATCCTTGACGCACTAACATTTTGTGTTTGGTCAGCGCTGGCGAAGGGGCTTAGGGGAGAGCGAGGAGGAGGGGGGGTGGGGAGAGGGGAGGGGAGGTGGAGGGAGGGAAGGAGAAGGTGGAGAGGGAGGGAAGGGAGGAAAGGAGAAGGTGGAGGGGAGGGACCGAAAGAAAAGGTGGAGGGAGAGGGAGAGGAGGCAAAGGTGGAGGATTGGGGGGAAGAAGGGGAAGGTGGAGGGAGAGGGAGAGAAGGGGAAAGTGGGGGAGTGGGACAAAAATGTGGAGTAGGGTAAGAGAGTGAAAAGCAGAATAGAGTAAAAAAGAGAAAGGTG
>NC_091558.1:32649648-32652148 GCF_042767895.1 Penaeus vannamei | reverse complement strand
GCCTGTCACTGTACACTTTCACTAGTGAACTCAACACATAGTTTCGTAGACTCTGAAACAGGAATACATGAGGAACACGATAGAAGCAGAAGCGAGGGAGCGCAGGATCTTGTTCTATTCATGAATCCATCTGAAGGACAGCATAGGACATCCTGACAAGATAATGTTTTTCATGAAAATCTCTAAAAACTCTAAATGACCCTAAAACCAAGAATAAAATACACCTAATTGTTTTATCCACGATGCACGTTTTACTAATTCGGCCGTTTGAGTAGTGAGTTATTTTCAGAATCGTCGGAAGAGACAACTGCGGTTATCTTGCATTTCGTTGTAATTTTCATTCGTATGCGTCAATCGCTTTCACGACCGCACTCCGCCGCCACGAATTATTTCCACACAATCCTCCACTTACCAATGATTTGCAGGAAAAGAGCCAGTGGCCGTTCGTAATTAGGGAGAGAATAACAG
Source organism: Penaeus vannamei (assembly GCF_042767895.1). Classification (NCBI taxonomy): domain Eukaryota; kingdom Metazoa; phylum Arthropoda; class Malacostraca; order Decapoda; family Penaeidae; genus Penaeus; species Penaeus vannamei. The sequence continues at coordinate 32,651,680 of NC_091558.1, read as the reverse complement.
GATTAACAGGCAATGGACTTCATCAACAGAAAAGGCTGGATAGGTTTCAGGATTTGGGATTATAACAGCTGTATGGATATTTTTTCTAAATCCAGATTGCATTGAAGACGAAATTCCAGTGAATGGGGTTAAAGGGCATGTTATGTGTTTCGTTTTACTTTATTTTGGGTCAAGAAGGCAACAGGTCATAATATGTATATATTTTTTTGCAAAACTTACTGGTCTAGAGGATTTCGTAATCTTCGGTGAAAGAAAATGATCTAATTATGAATCTAAATCTAGTAATAAGAAGTTAATATAGAAATAAAAATAATAAATCAAGAAATATGAAAATGATTCAATAGATAAGGTAGGAAACTATAAACGTAAAGATTTCGAAATAAGAGATGTTTAGAAAAAAACTATATATAAATAGTGAAAAAGAATATTAATGTAGCAATAAAAAAGGAATCTCGAAATAAGGAAAAAACAAAAACTGCGAAAAGCATTAAGACGAAAAAATTACTAATTTGGAAATAAAGAAAATAATCCAATGAAAATTAGTTAAAGATTTTAATAATTAAGTTACAGGAATTACAAAAAATGTATAAAGAATTCGGAGAAATGAATTTATGATAGAAATAGAAATGATAACGAATTATAAAAAAAATAGAGAAAATGTATCTAAAATCAAGAAGTTTGAATCTATAAAAGAGAAGAAATCTAAGAATAGAAAAAAACAAACAAACTAGAAGCACCTAGCGCGCGCATACCTCCGCCAAGGCCACAGGGGTAACTGAGGCAATCATGAAAAGAGTCCTAGACCCGGATCCTCTAAGAGTAGTACTATCATGATCATTGCCATTGTTATCATTATCAACATCGTTTTGTTACTGCTGTTATCGTTGTTATCATCACTGTTTATCCTTACTCTGATAAAGATTGAATATAAATCTGTTCATAACTTTTTGAGTTATCCTGCCAACAAACAGACAAACAAACTAAGCAACGATACAAATAACATAGCCTTCTTGGCGGAGGTAATAAATGAAAAGGAAAATAAAACAACAATAAAAAATATTCAAAAAATATAAATGAAAAGAGTGATTTTAGATATATAAAAATGTTAATTAAGAAATAAGAAAAAGACAATGAAAAGAACAGAAATGATTATAGCATAATAGTTAAAAAAAAAAAGAATAACAAAAAAAAGAGAGATGAAAAAGAGGACCTCGTGATAATTAGGATTCAGCAACGCACACTAATTACTGCATATAATTTCTTTTTCTTCACGCAAATACGGAATCCTGTTTAAAGATTTACTTTATATCATATTCATTTAACCTATTTATTCTCCTTTTGTTTTCGTTCCATGCATAAGTAATAGACAAATATATATGCGTTCCACAAGATAATGATCTACCATTATGTATCATCAAATAAAACAGAACAGAAAAAAAGAAAAGAAAAAAGAAAAAAAAAACGTTTATGAGCTAAATCTCACCCTTGTTTACCTTAGCAGATTCCCTGTACCCTACTGCACACAAGGGTTTTACAATGGAAAAAAGGGGTTCATCGAGGCGGCTCCAGCAATCAATCGATAGTTAGGGTGAAGCCTCTAGACTCCCTGAAAAGGACTCTTGGACGCTGTTTTTTATCGTTTACACTGACGAGGAAACGTTTAGGGTTGGATGCTGGCTAGAGGTTGTGTGAACGTTTTTTTTGTGGTTAGTACGTGTACGTTTGGGAAAGAGAGAGAGAGGGGGAGGGGAGGGAACGAGAAGGTGAGGGTGAGAGGGAGAAGAAGGAGAGAGGGGTAGGGAGGAGAGGGAGAGAGGAGAGGGGGAGCGAGAGGGAGAGGAAGAGGAGAAGGAGAAGGAGAAGGGGAGAGGAAGGGAGACGGAGGAGAGAGAAAGAGAGGGAGGAGATAGATAGATAGATAGAGAGGGGGGGAAGGGAGTGGGAGAAGGGGATAGAATGTGTGTACGGTTTTTGTGGTCCTTACGGGTTGCGTGTGTGGAAGAGAGAGAGAGAGAGAGAGAGAGAGAGAGAG
>NC_091558.1:32627148-32629648 GCF_042767895.1 Penaeus vannamei | reverse complement strand
CAAACTGAGGCCTCGAGACATGTTCTTCTTGGGAGGAAGAAGTATGTGGAAAGTGTATGTGTTTTTTTTCTATATGGAAGATCACAATATTCACATACGGTGTTACACGCATACGAACAAACATGCAGACACACACAGTATGTATGACACACACACACAGTATGTATGACACACACACAGTATGTATGACGCACACACACAGTATGTATGACACACACACAGTATGTATGACACACACACACAGTATGTATGACACACACACACAGTATGTATGACACACACACACAGTATGTATGATAGTATGTATGACACACACACACAGATTACATATGAAACAAACACACGCACATATACACTAGGCCACACGCCCAAACACACACACACATTTTCTACTCAATTTAAAGCCTTTCATTGGTCTTGGTAGCCATTTCTTGTCAACATCTTACTGCTAATTGTACCTTTATACCGAGTCTCTCTCACTCACTCTCTCTTACTTCCTCTCTTTATACGGTATCTCTCCTTCCCTACCCCACCCCACCCCCCACCCCTCTCTCTCATCTCCATCTCTCTCTCTCTCTCTCTCTCTCTCTCTCTCTCTCTCTCTCTCTCTCTCTCTCTCTCTCTCTCTCTCTCTCTCTCTCTCTCTCTCTCTCTCTCTCTCTCGCCTTCCCCATCTCTTTCTGTCTATTTTGCATACATAAAATGCTAATTAAAAATGATTCTAAAATAGCATATTCAAGCCTGGTCATTCTGCAAACGTAAAATTTCGGACCGCCGGTGAACCCGCATTGTGTTTGTGTATCTTTATGCTAATTTATCTATTACCAAGGGCGTGTCAAATCCTTTCAGTATTCGAAGGATTTATACGTTGCGTAGAACACGTCAGGAGAAACAGGTGCGTATTACATATTTCTTGAATAAGTCCCAAAAAGTGTATAATTATTGAACATTAAATGAAATGAAAGTGACGCTAGTGTATTTTTTTTATTTATCATCAGACTCATTTTGAATTTCTAAAGACACTATATTTTACTTACAAACACACACACACACACACACACACACACACACACACACACACACACACACACACACACACACACACACACACACACACACACACACACACACACAGTATTGATTCATCTACTACTATAACTATGATAGCAACGATAATAAATATAGTGGTAATGATAATAATAGTAATAATAATATACACTAATGATAATAATGGTGAATATTATCATTATAACTATACCAAAATCACGTATGCATAAGAACTGTTTTACTGACGGAGATCCAGTGTAACTGCCAATGAATTTAGAATTATCTGCCTCGTCAGGATGTTAGCGTTAAAGCGAAAAAGAATTTGACTCTCGGGTAGATAGACCAATGGATAATTTTGATGCTTGACTATTTATTTTTTTTTCCCCTAAAGTCGGTACGGTGTGTTGTTTCGTAAAATGCTTTGGCTCCAATGATTGCGCTGAGTAAATTCATTATATAGAAGCTCACTTGTTTTTTATGGTGGTTCTTCAGTCTGTTTTTTTTTTTAATTTTTTATTTATTTATTTATTTATTTATTTTTTTACTTTCTAGAATCTGTGAAAGCAAACCTGCCTGGAAATAATAAGGATGGTACAATGTTCTCTGGAAATAATCATAGCCATAAGGAAATAACACAATTACTCTAATAACTAATAAATGATATAAGACAAAATAACAAACAAACAGAGAAAGGGAGAAAATCGGCATCTGACACTCAGACATTTTTAAAAGTAATGCAACTCTGCAATGAATAATCATATTCTTGCAACTGCATTGTCCATACTGATAGATTTACACATTTGTAGAACAGGATATTAATTAATACTGTGATAAGTTGACATTTTTGATATCAAGCACAGAAGCTCGTCCTATTCTGTATAAAACAATACACACACACACACACACACACACACACACACACACTCACACACACACACACACACACACACACACACACACACACACACACACACACACACACACACACATATATATATATATATATATATATATATATATATAGTAAATCTACATAGCAATATCTAGAGCTAGAATTATTAGAGTGAATTATAATCATCTATGAATAGTTGGTTTGCTTGAGTTGACAGTTGAATAGAGGGGAAAGTTGTAAACAGTTTTATCATAACTCTCCTTGCTCAGGCGAGTCCTGACGTTTGGTCTGGTCACATATATATAAGTGCTGGGTATTAAAAGTCTTATTTTACCCGGAATTAACATAATTGTGGAATCCATGTCTAATGAATTGTGAAAATTGAGACGTGTTCTGAATTTCGCCCCGAACATAGACAGAAAGAAAGCTGTACATGTCTGCGTACACACACACACACACATATATATTATGTATATATACATATATATATATATATATATATATATATATATATATATATATATATATTATATATATATATATATATATATATATATATAT
>NC_091558.1:32604648-32614648 GCF_042767895.1 Penaeus vannamei | reverse complement strand
CCAGCCTCCCACAGGGATATACGCTTCCCCTCCTCCTGCACTCTGGAAGCTGCCAATACATCGCCCATCAACACCTACGGCGAGCGTTCGAGGACCCTCTCGCTGGAAAGCGAGCCCGCCCAACGATTCCAGTAGATCTTTCTCGTCGCTCGCCCCCGACAGATGTCGCAGAGCCAAGGCGGAGTTCGACCACATGATGCAGTTGGGGATCATACGCCCTTCCAGCAGCCAATGGGCGGCACCTCTGCATTTGGTGAAGAAGGACGGCGACTGGCGCCCATGCGGTGATTACCGTCATCTCAACACGGTTACCGCCCCCGACAGATACCCGCTGCCGCACCTGCACTCCTTCTCCCACGAGCTGTCCGGCTGTACGGTCTTCTCAAGGATCGACCTCGTGAGGGCATACCAACAGATTCCGATCGCTGAGGAGGACATCCCCAAGAATACCGTCATTACACCGTTCGGCCTGTTCGAGTTTCTCAGGATGCCCTTCGGTCTCCGCAACGCCGCTCAGGCCTTCCAGCGGTTTATCAACGACGTGGCTCGCGGCATTGAGGGGGTCTTTTCCTACATCGACGCCCCCTACAAACGAAGCGTTCGAAGCCTGCAAGGAAGGCCTGGCCTTCGCCACCCAGTTGAACCACCCCCTGCCCGAAGCTCCTCTCAACATGGCCGTCGACCCCTCCGACACTGCCATCGGCGCTGTCCTCCAGCAACCTCAGGGTAAGCAATGGCAACTTCTTGCCTTCTTTTCGCAGACCCTGTCGCCACGTTAGTCATGATACAGTGCCTTCAGAAGGGAACTCCTGGCAGCGTACTCCGCGGTGAGGCACTTCCAGCCGTACGTGGAGGCTAAGGAATTCCACATCCTGACGGACCATAAACCCTTCACCTTCGCCCTACACTCGAGGACCCACCGCCAATCCCCTCGCGAGGAGCACCACCTGGACTACATCTCACAGTTCACGACGGACATCCGTCACATCCGGGGCGCGGACAACGAGGCGGCCGATGCCCTCTCGAGGGTTACCATAGCTGCAGCGACCCACGCCGACGACGCAGTGGATTACCACCTGGTCAGCAGTGAACAACGTCAGGACGCGTCCATGACTCCGCTCATAGAGGGCCACACTTCCCTTAGCCTTGAGAGAGTCAAGATCTCAAACTCCCGCGACGACCTCCTCTGCGATGTCTCCCTCAGCTTCCCATGACCATACATTCCGCCTTCCCTCCGCCGGCGATTCTTCGACGCATACCACCAGCATCAGCATCGAGGCATCCGGGCCACCCAACATCTCATATGCGGCAAAGTCGTCTGGCCTGGCATCAACAAAGACGTTCGACAGTGGTGCCGCTCGTGCATCGAATGCCAGAGGACCAAGATCTACAGGCATACAAAATCTCCCTTCCAAACATTTCCTATCCCAGATGAAAGGTTCCAACACATCCACATCGATATAGTGGGTCCCCTGCACTCGGACGACGGCTACAGCTACATCCTGACGATGATCGACCGCTTCACCAGATGGCCCGAGGCTACGCCTATCCGCGTCATCACCGCAGCGACGGTCGTCAGGACCTTCCTCAGCACCAGGATCTCCCGTTTCGGTACGCTGGATACCGTCACTACCGACCGCGGCGCCTAGTTCGAGTCGGAACTCTGGTGCCAGCTGATGGTACTACTCGGTTCCAAGAGAATCAGGACGACCGCCTACCACCCCTGCGCCAACAGCATGGTCGAGCGACTCCACCGGCATATGAAGCAGGCCCTGACATCCTCCTCCTCCAACAGGAGGTGGGATGACCAACTCCCCCATGTCCTCCTTAACATCCGGACATCCTTCAAAGAGGACCTGCAGTGTACCGCCGCGGAAATGGTCTATGGAACAACGCTCGCCCTCCCTGCAGATTTCGTCACAGCCGGCAATTTCGAACCAGGAACCTTTGGCAAACAACTCTGTGAACGGATGACCCGGGTACGCAGCCGATCGACGAGACCCACCCGACAACAGGATATGTACATGCTCCCAGGACTCCAGGATTACTCTCACGTCTTCGTGAGAAAATATACCAGACCACCTCTCTGTCCTCTGTACGAGGGTCCATTCCCGGTCATCCGAAGAGGTGACAAGACGATCACCATCCGCCGCCCAAAGAGGGAAGACACTGTGACCGTCGACCGCATCAAACCCGCACACCTACACCAGCCCATCAAAATCGCCAAAGTCCGCTTCGCGACCGCGAAACTAGAGGGGAACTGCTGTAGCGGTTCCTGATTGGCCATCAATCAAGAACTGCACCTGACCTGTGATTGGCCAACTCCTGCCTTGGGACCGCCCAAACTGGCCGAGTAAACATCGCCGCCGGTCAGGTTCTTAAGCAGCCGAACCTGAGCCGGAATCATCATTCGCCTCACGACGGTTGCTGACATTACTTGTGCTCGGTTCATTACCAAATAAAAAAAAATCCAGTTCGGTTTTATAACTCCAACACACTCACAATGATTTTAAAATTCTGTCCGCAACATCTAACAAACTTGACCTCATCTCAGAATCCTTGTATATCCGCAAGATGAAACCTGACCTGAACAATAGCACAGCCATTTAGTTTTTTACGGTGTAGTTCAACCACCGTAACTAGCACTTCCTCACATGTGTTTGGTATGTCTAACCCTCACCCAAGTTTTACATTTTTTCACTATGTTTCTGACTGCTTCCTTTTTGTTCACCTGTTACCATTTGATTTGTTTACTCTGCAATGAACTATTTTTTGCCACTGTTCTTTTTATTTCATCTAATTTGTTCTTGTATTTTCTGTTTTAGTCTGATGATGAAAAGATAACTCTTCGAAACGTTTTGAAACGTTACATAATAATAAAGATGTTCATCACAGCCCTGGCCCTCCTTTTCCTTCTGAGATTACAATTCCCGAATGGAAAATCAACTGCAGAAATCATTACAAGAAGATATGGCCAACCCACTCTCACGACCTACAGATGTATCAACAAGAACATCTTCAAAACTAAGAAATTAGAACTGGACCTTATATTTCTGAATCATTGTAAATTGTTTAACATCATTCCCAATTTCCTCATATTCAAATTGTACGATAAGTCATTCCTCTTAACCAACACCTACAAATCTTGGCTCCTCATATTACTTGACCGTGAAATCAAAAGACAAAGCAGAAAACTCACTAAACTCAAGGTCACTACAAATAACATTCTTCTTGATTTGAAATCAAAAGTTAGTCTGTTTGATTTCAAATGCCTCTCTGCACTGATTAACCATAATGTTGACAAGATTGTCTTCTGTGAAAGAAATCCACCACAGGAAGCTAAGAAACTTAGCCAATAAATAAGGTCGATATTAATAAAGTTATTTTTTATTTCTCTGACCGAACTCTACCTGTTGATGAAAAGAATGCCTTATCTCTAGGTTTGGATTTTGGTCTACGACCCCGCAAATTAAGTTATTTCAATTTTTTTTTACCCATCTCGAAAGAATTTGCCATATGCTTAAAAACTGTAATATTTATAAAGACACTTTCAATGCAGTGTTCAACAAAGTCTCAGCTCTTGCTAATAATATGTATGTACAGCATTGCAGAGAATCAATGTATAGCCCAGACCACACAGAACAATATGCTAATGTTCTTCAAAATTTAAAAGACGATGATAGCATTGTGATAAGACCAGACAAAGGAAAAGGCATAGTAATCCTTAACAAGGCTGATTACTGTAACAAAATATCTAACATTCTTGCAGACTCGTCAAAATTCAAACTCCTAAATGTTGACTTACGCAGCCATCTCCTCAAACTTGAAGATAAATTAAACAGACTCTTACGACCTATTAAAGAAACCATTAATGAAGCCACATATAATTCCATTCTCGCTTCTGACTCCCGTCCTGGTTGTTTATATGGACTCCCCAAAGTTCATAAGACTGGTACACCTCTGAGACCTATTGTATCGTCAATTAACAATTTTAATTATAACCTTACTAAATTCCTAGTTAAAATAATAGAACTTACCACTAATGAGCACACCACTGCAAACACCTTGTAATTTGTAAATGAAATTAAAGAACTCAACATTAGATGATTCTACAATAATGGCAAGCTTTGATATTGAATCTCTATTCACTAACGTTCCTTTGTCAGAAACCACCTAGATTATCACAGACACCACATCTGACGAGTCTTTGTCACACTTTGGTCTCAAAAAAAAAAAAAAAAAAAAAAAAAAAGTTTCATTCCTTTCTAAATGTTTCTTTCGATAATCAACTTTACACTCAAATTGACGGTCTAGCCATGGGTTCACCCCTCGCCCTAGCTATGCTAGTACTTTTCTATACCATCACAAACGAAATTGGTTAAATGATTGCCCAGTGTAGTGTAGTTCAACCACCGTAACTAGCATTTCCTCACTTGTTTGGTATGTCTAACCCTCACCCAAGTTTTACATTTTTTTCACTATGTTTCTGTTTCTTTTTTGTTCACCTATTACCATTTGATTTGTTTACTCTGCAATGAACTATTTTTTGCCACTGTTCTTTTTATTTCATCTAATTTGTTCTTGTATTTTCTGTTTTAGTCTGATGATGGCGAGATAACTCTTCGAAACGTTACATAATAATAAAGATGTTCATCACAGCCCTGGCCCTCCTTTTCCTTCTGAGATTACGATTCCCGAATGGAAAATCAACTGCAGATATATATATATATATATATATATATATATATATATATATATATATATATATATATTATATATATATTATATATATATATATATATATATATATATATATATATATATATATATATTTATGTATATATAATGTCAAGAACATTATTTATGAGACATTTAAAAAGGTGCGTATTCATCACTAAAACATTTGTTTGCTTATTTTCATAAATCTGTAGGCATATTAGTAAAGCAAAATTTAGTGTTATAATAAATAATAGTAAAATATAACAATCATTTATACCTAGTTTGTTTGCTTAAATGTTAACAGTTAATTTGAGGGGAAGCAATAAGCTAGTTGTCTTAACAATTTCTCATCAGACGAGTCCTGGCCTTCCTCCATGTAACAGAGAGAAGAAAAGGTGGAGAATGCGGTGAGAACAGCACGCCATAATGTTTTGTGGCCAGGGGAAAATAATGCTAGTTCTTACGTTATTTTAGTGGTCCGTGAAGATAATAACGGAAGTAGTTGCAGGTGACAGTTCCGGTGGTATCAGTGAATAGATTGAGAAGGATATTATATATTAGAGGGAAAGTGTAAGAGAGGAAAATTGTAAAAATGAAAGGAAGGGAAATGATTAGTTTATGTCCCAGGGAAAATCATAGAAAGAACACTGACGGACTGGGTGTGAGGGTCTCGATGCCGTCTCACGTATATTTTATTTTGGTTATTAATATGAATTCTAATTAATAGGAAAACGGACGGTATTTAGACTTAACATTTGAATTATTTGAGAATATTGCTTATACTTATTGCTAAGATTTACAGAATGAAATGCCCTTTGTTCATTGTTTGTTAAATAAAATATTAATGGTTAAAATGTTTCTATGGCTGTTATAATATTTGACACACATTTAACAAAGGAATGAATTAACCCACGAGCCTTAAAGACCGTTATGCTACGCTACCCAGAAGATTTAACGGTATAGTAAATACAGTAAGAATAGGCGTACATTTAAATAAAATTAGCATATGAAAAATACATTAATATATCATTACAAATATTGAATAGATACCAATATGATAAAATTGACATATGAAAAATTCGTCCTTTCTAGATATATGTATGTATATATATGATTAAAAAAAAAAAAAATATATATATATACACACACACACACACACACACACACACACACACACACACACACACACACACACACACACACACACACACACACACACACACACACATCGTCCCCGAATGCCGTGGCACTCTGTAGACTGAAAAACAAAATGAAGATGATGATTATACTGGTCTGAATGGAGCTGAATTAATTGATCATTCTCCCATTAAGCAAAGCATTAAAATTCATGATCTTAACATGTAGAGATGTACAATGCATCAACATAAACTACACAAGCTATACATACAGTGTAGTTAGATCTAATTAAAATCTACCAATCTGCTGAGTAGTCAACGTAGCGTAAGCATTTACAGTTATCTGTACCGATATGCTCGGCGCGCAATAAGCAGGACACACACACACACACACACAGTTTGTGTGTGAGAGAGAGAGAGTGAGTGAGTGAGTGAGTGAGTGAGTGAGTGAGTGAGTGAGTGAGTGAGTGAGTGAGTGAGAGTGGGGCAGAAAGAGCCCCATTTGCTACAGTTCCTGCGCCACAGGTGCTTCGGCGCAGGAGCAGCAGTCGCCGCAGAGCGAGCACGCGACGGCGCCGCAGCTGATGTGGGGCTCTTTCTGCGTCCAGCTCCTCGGCTGTCCCGGCGGCCGTTTTGGCTGCTTGAAACACCCATTCCAGATGCAATCTCCATCCACTTAGCATAATGGACAGAAACCACCGCGGGGAATGGGCTGGGAAGCTCGCGGCTAATCACGGCGGTGGCCGATTGGTTTGCATCGTGGAACTCGGCAAACAGTCCAATTTCCGGGGTCGTTGCGTATGGCGATGGCCGTTGGATAATGGCCTTGTTACGACTCCTCAAAGAAACGAGAGAAATGCAGGAAGGCGCCTCTCGAGTGGGTCGCACGGGGCGAGGGCGAGCTCCTGCCGAGACGAGGCCCGCGGGACGTCGGTAGAGTTAGCGTTTTATGCGCCGCTTCGCTCACTAATGGACAGAAATACTAATAGCTAATATCTAACGATTCTCTCTCCATTTCCAAGCTAGTCTGAAACATATTCAACCATCTTTGAAACAAACGTGAGGAATGAGGAACAAAACGAAATAGAAATAATATCTAACAGATCATTCGAGGCAAGACTGCATGGAAACCTGCTATCCCCCCCCCCCCCGAGGAAAGCCTATGCTGAAATGTATGAATGTAAATAGAAGGGTGTATTGCATGTAATGGGAGGGCGGGATTTGTGTGTGTAAGGTGAGACGCTGTTAACATTTCCGCTGGAAATGTTAAAGATAAATAAATGAAGATAAATAAACATGTATGTATATGCATTTTCATGTATACATACACACATATGTAAATTATCTATATACGAATTATCTATATACATGTATATATAATTCATATATATATGCATATATATATATATATATATATATATATATATATATATATATATATATATATATATATATACACACATACACAAACACACACACATATCTATCTATATATAAATGTATATAATATATATATATATATATATATATATATATATATATGTATGTATGTATGTATGTATGTATGCATGCGTGTGTGTGTGTATGTGCTCATGTATGTATTTTAGATGCCAATGATACGAGTGACCAAATTGTAAATGATACTCATTAGTAATGATATCGGCAGTAATTGTTTCAAATTACAGTGGTAACATCATACTGGAATTGAAAGTTTTTACACAGTATAATAAACGTGGCTTATTGATATTATAGGATATACCCATACCCTATCACACACACACACACACACACACACACACACACACACACACACACACACACACACATATATATATATATATATATATATATATATATATATATATATATATATGTCTCTTTAAGAATGGAGTCGTGATAAGAGGAACGACGCACCCTAGATAACACGACGCCGAGAACATGAGGATGGCGGCCCAGCTTAAGAAGGAACGACGGAAACCTATCACAAGTGCAGAGGGCGCCGAGGAACAGCAAGGTGGCACCCCCCCCACCCCCGTGCCCTTCGTATGGAGTAGATGGTACGGGAAGAAGTGGGTATAGATTTCACTGTGTATAGGTTTCCTGTCTACAGAGAAGTGGTCAGCTGAGCGATGAACTTGGGTGTCCAAGAAAGGGAGTTTGTTGTCAACCTCCCATTCCTTCTTGAAACGGATGGAATGAGAGAGTTCAGCTGCGTCAGGAAATCCGGGAACAGGGCAGGGTCATGAGGTCAGAGAGCAAGGACGTCGTCGATATATCTCAGCTAAACCGAAGGACGAAAGGAAATGGAAGGGGGAAGCTCAGACTCAAAGAACTTCAAAAACAGGTTTACCAGGACTAGAGAGAGAGGAGAGCCCATTGCAACGCCTAACGTCTGGGAGAAAAAAGTAGACCACACACATATATCAGAAGTAGCTGACCTTCCACAGGGAAGCGGAGAAATAGTAAGAATCTAAAAACTAGCTTCGCGACGTAGATCGTCATCATTGGGTAGAGTCGTACTTAAAGAAATTTATTGAAGTTCCTTTTGCCAATGCTTAAGGCCCGTACTTTTAAAACTTCGCCAGTGCTGGCGAAAAGTTTCGCCGGGCGATCGGGAATTTCGTACCATTAAAAGCATGACGTGTTCGCCAGGCCTAGCGAAAGATCGTATTGGAACAGCCTGGCGAAGCAAAGTCGCGAGAGCTGTTTGAATACCACTTTCTTACTTTCAATTTATAAATTAGTAACAAATTTGTGCATGATATGATGCCAAAATCAAAACACTTTTGGTAACAATTGTGAAAAGAAAATTATCCCTAGAATCAAAATAACAATAACCTAAATCTAAATATGTCATCTCGGGGGTGGGGGGTGGCGGGGATACAGCTGATGTCTTGAGCTCTCGACTGGAACATCGAAGGTCTTGAAAAAACTATGTATATACGTTATTTCGTAATATATTATGATTTTAAGATATTTTAGAATTACTATGAGATTCCTACATCATATACACAAATATGTTACTAATTCATAATTTGAAAGCAAGAAAGTGGTATTCAAACAGCTCTCGCGACTTTGCTTCGCCAGGCTGTTCTAATACGATCGTTCGCCAGCCCTGGCGAACACTTGTCATGCTTTTAATGGTACGAAATTCCCGATCGCCCGGCGAAACCTTTCGCCAGCAATGGCGAAAGGTTTTAAAAGTACGGGCCATAAAGTTAACCTTCTTATAGTATAAAGTATAGTGTAGCATAGAGTATAGAGTTAACTTTGTTATAGTATAAAGTTAATTTTTAACTCCTTTCTTATAGTATAAAGTTATTTTTAACCCCTTTGTTATAACATAAAGTGAGACTATTACGGAGACATTTTTGTCTTCTCTCGAGGTTAATAATTAAGTTTAGTTTATGTTATGTGCACTGCAGATGTAAACAAATTTGCGCTAGATTTAGCAGGAATGCAAGATGTTAGCGCCTGGCGATCCCTTCGCCCGCCCTGGCAAACGTTGGGTTTAAAGGAAGGCCTCCCTCACTCAGAGGTTCAACTGGCGTAGCTTCGCCAGGCGAACGCCAGCACTGGCGAAAGGTTTTAAAGTACGGGCCTAAGTCATAACTAGTTTCGATGGCACAAACCATCTCACCAATGTATACTCAAATAATATGATTATGTATTTATTGCTGAAACCATAGCTGTTATCATGAATTCACTGTTTAATAAGACTGGCAAAGTATTAGGATTTAATGTTTATATTAAGAAACTCAGGGACATAGCCACTATGGACATTTAATTTAGGTTTAATGGTAAATTATATGAAGGGAGGAAGAAGCAATGAAAAGCCCATTATGACCAATTCTAGCTAACATGTTTATGTCATAATGAAAACATCAGATCCAAGTATAACCCTAAAGAATTTAAAGCCATTTACTATTACAGATATACTAATGATACCTTTACATTCATTTAAATCTAAAGAATAAGTCAACACATAGGAATATCTTAATAACCAACACCCTAACATCAAATTCACAACAATGGTTTTCATCGTCTTTTAGAATATTTATATTTCTAGGGATAAGAATTCTTTAGTTTCCCCAGTTTATAGAAAACCAAATTACACTGCGCGCACCACAAAATTCAAATCTTAC
>NC_091558.1:32529648-32537148 GCF_042767895.1 Penaeus vannamei | reverse complement strand
GGGTGTTCGTCATGTCTGGTAGTAAAACAGTATATCGGACCGAAAATAATTAATGAGGCGCAGGACGATGGAAATTCATAATTCTTGGTAACCTGAGTGATGTTACTACTCATTTTATTACATTTATCATTGACGGTTTTTTTTAGATCTATGAAACAAGGTGACTGCTATCTAGCATGAAGGGTTAATGAAACAGATATATTTTGGTAATAAGCTTAAAAAAAAAAAAAAAAATCGATAGTGGCTCCGTGGCCCTGTGTTCTATTCCAGTCTCATTTCTTTACTTAGATATCATTTACTGATTATTTGTGTGCCCTTAAATATCATTACAGTGAAGATTTTATAACTATTTGTAATTCAGTTGGATGCTGATGAAGTCCTTAAATGTCGTGCTTTACGGCTGGTTGCAGGGCCGTCGTGAGGAAGGGTGTGTGTGTGTGTGTGTGTGTGTGGGGGGGGGGGTGACACCTTCCCTGAAAAAAGCTTAACTTGGCAAATGAATTTAAAACCGGCAAATCCCTAGCAACGCGTATAATCTCCTATTAAGTGCAATGCAAGTTCCATACAAGTAAAAAACAATAGTGGTAATTTACCGCTATTATTTCAAGATACGACTCACTTCTAATGAGCACACCCAGTAACCACGCCCTTTTGTCGTCAGATTTAATGCGTTATACCCCTCTTCTACGGTGCTTTCGCGACGGCCCTGGATTCTGCGCAGAAATATGAAATTTTACCCGAAGAATGTCTACAATTCTCGCCGCTTTCGAAACACACCCAAAGGTATCTATACACTTGAGAACCGCAGACAATACACAGACACATATATATTCTCCCCTATTTTTTCCCCGTATGTTGCTTTCCCCTAACATCCATTTTAACTCCCCAACCCCCTCCTCGACCCTTATCTTGTCTCCCCCCCCCCGCCCCACTATGCTTCTCTCCACCCCCATCTCCCATTACGACCTCCGCCCCCCCCCCCACTGACCTCTATTAACCCCCTATCCCCATCCCCTTCCCAACCCCATCTCCTATTATATCCTCCCCGCACCCCCCCCCCCCCTCCGACCTCTATTACCCCCCCACCCTGACCTCTAAGAACCCCCCTCCCTACCCCCATCTCCTGTTATATCCTCCCCACACCCCCCACCCCCTCCGACCTCTATTACCCCCCCCCCCAACTCCATCTTGGTTCCCATACTCGCCCCCTTCACAAAGTCTCCTTCGGTTAAATATTCAGCTGCGGTCTCCTTCCACTCGAACAATTGGAAAAACAAAGACATTACAGAAACTCCAGCTTCATAGTTTGGCGGAAAGGGTCTCCTTTTGTGTTCTCGCTTTCGAAATCCATGGTCAGTCTCTCGCTCGCCGTCTGTCGGTTTCTCTCTGTCTCTGTCTATCTGTCTGTCTGTCTGTCTCTGTCTCTGTCTCTGTCTCTCTCTCTCTCTCTCTCTCTCTCTCTCTCTCTCTCTCTCTCTCTCTCTCTCTCTCTCTCTCTCTCTCTCTAACTCTCTCTCTAACTCTCCCTCCCTCCCTCCCTCTCTCTCTCTCTTCTTTCTCTTCGATTTTTTGTGTATTTCATGCGTGCGTTTGGGTTTGTTTGTCCGTCTCTGTTCTCTGCGTTATTTTTCCCTTTCGGCTGGGCGGGTCACAGTTATTTCGTAACTTGCTTTTCTCTCTCTCTCATTTCTTTTTTGCCTGTTTCCATTTTTCCGTGTATCTTCATTTCTACATTTCTCTCTTTTGTTTCATGCTTTTTTTTTTTTTTTGCTTTAATGGTTGCACTTCCTATTGTAGAGTTTTTTTTTTTTTTTTTTTTTTTTTTGATTCGTTTTTCTTCATCGTCTAAATCTATTTCCTTCACTGTTTTTTAATCTTACTTCTTCCTCATCCCCAATCCCTTCCCTCCTTTAATTTTTTCCTCTATCTTTTAACTCTTTCCTCCATAGCCCTCTTCTTCTTCTTTATATTTTTCTCTCCTTCCCTTTCTTCATTTTCTTTACCTCTGCCTCTTTTTTCAGTTCTTGCGTAGATATCCCCCTCCTGATTCTTCCCTCTCTCCATTTCCTTGTTCTCTCTTCTCTTTCTTCGTCTTTTTCTCTCAATTGCGTTTCCTCTTCCTCTTTGCCCCTGTATTAACATCTAGCTTTTCCTCTCTCCTTCCTCTTCTCCCATTTTCATGTCCCGCTTCCCATTTTCTCTCGCAAATCCCCCTTTCTATTCCATTTCTCTCTCTTCACCCTCCTTTACACTGTCTGTTAACCTATCCCTT
The DNA here is from genome assembly GCF_042767895.1 of Penaeus vannamei. Lineage (NCBI taxonomy): Eukaryota > Metazoa > Arthropoda > Malacostraca > Decapoda > Penaeidae > Penaeus > Penaeus vannamei. The sequence goes on along the minus strand of NC_091558.1, from coordinate 32,534,876 downwards.
TTCTCCATATTTCCTTCGTCTTCCCCTCTCCATCTTCTCCCATTCTTTTTCTCTCACCATCCCATTTCTCTTTTGTTCCCTTTTTATCCCCCTCCCCCCCTTTTCCGCTCCTTCTCCTTTATCTCCCTGTTTCCCTCTTCTTCTACAGTTTTTTCTTTCGCTCTCCCTCTTCTTTCCCCCTTTTCCTAAATCCCCCTTTATCTCTTCTCTCTTCCTCTTCTCCTTTCTTTTCTCTCTTTTACCATCCTTATCCTCTCCCTCTTTTTCCATCCCCCTCTCTTTCTCTCTCTCTCTTTCCATCCCCCCTCTCTCCATCTCCCTCTCTTTCCATCCCCCTCTCTCTCCATCTCCCTCTCTTTCCATCCCCCTCTCTCTCCATCTCCCTCTCTTTCTCTCAATCCAGACCACACGAGTCAAAAAGCACTGAAATTGCTAAATAAACTTGCATCCACTTGATATATACGGTCTCTACGCGAATTTACAAGCCCGGGTTTGGCCACGCGATGCTGGAAACTTTTACTTTGAATGGTTTTACTTCCGGCGAACGCTTTGTTGTTTCTTATTGAAAAAAAAGAAAAAAGAAAAAAGAAAAAAAGGATATACTTACTGACAAAAAGGCAGTGATTAATAATAATAATAATAAAAAAGTCTAGATCCTTTTACATTCCACAGAAGGAAAATAGTTTTTCGTTAAAAGTGATGGATGTAAGAAAAAGAGTAAAAACAAAACAAAACAAAAACGAAATAGAAACGAAAACAGTAATCACACACACACACACACACACACACACACACACACACACACACACACACACACACACACTTCCATTACACACAAAAACCACAACCGTAACCCCCACCTTCTCCCATCAAATTCGATCCAAGACACACCCCCTCTTATAATTAATCCTTCCGGTCACACCCGCCCCTGAGCACGTGACTGGGTCCACGTGATGCGCCAAAGACCACCTTGGAACCACATTCAGGTTACATGCGAATAAGCACTTCGTAAATTATGCAAAGAGAATCCGCAAGTGTAAGCCGGTGTGGTTTGGAATCCCAGATGCAGCGACGCCTCCGAGGGGTTTTGTGTATTCCTTTTATGGGTCTTTCTGCTTCTTCTTAGCATTATTATTATTTTTTTTTTATCATCATAATTATTAGTATAATAATATTAATAATTATTATTATTGTTATTATTATTACTATTATTATTATTACTACTACTATCATTATTATTGTTATTATAATTACTATTATTATTATTATTATCACTATTATTATTATTATTATTATTATTAATATTTTTATTACTATTATTATTATTATTACTATTATTATTATTATTACTATTGTTATTATTACTACTACTACTATTATTATTATTATCACTATTATTATTATTACTATTTTTATTACTATTATTATTATTATTACTATTATTATTATTATTACTATTGTTATTATTACTACTACTATTATTATTATTATTATTTTCCTTTTTTGTCTTTCTTATTTCTTCTCCTTTCTTCTTATTATTATTATCCTTTTAGTTTTTTTTTCTTCTTTCTTTCATTCTTCTGCTTCTCCTTTTAATTTCTTTTTCACCTTCTTCTACCTCCACCTCATCCTCTTCTTCTTCTTTTATGCTCCTTCTTTTTCATTATCATCATCTTCTCTTTATTTTTTCTTCTACTTTCTTTCTTCCCATTCTTCTTCTTTTTATTTCTACCTTGTCCTCTTGTTCTTCTTTTTCTTCTTCTTCCTCTTATTGTTCGTATTGTTTTTTTCTTCTTTTACTTCTTCTTTTTCTTCTTTCCTCTTTCTCCTCATTCTTTTCTTCTTTATTTTTGAAATTATATTCACTTATTCACCATTATCATTATTTTTATATTCATTTCATTATTGTTATTACTGTTAATTTTTGTATTGTCATTATCATTATTGTCATTATTGCTATCAACAATATTATCATTATCATTATTATCATTATCATTATTATTATCATTATTATTATTGTCATTATTATTATTATTATTATTATATTGATTAGCATTATCGTTGAGATTATCATTGTTATCAATATCACCATTATTATTATTATTACTCTTATTATTATTATTATTATTATTATTATTATTATTATCATCATCATCATTAACATTATTATTATTACTATTATTATTAATATTATTTCCTCTGCCAAGGAGGTTATGTTTTTAATAGTGTTGGTTAGTCAGTTAGTTAGTTTGTTTGTTGGTTAGCAGGATTACTCAAAAAGTTATGAACAGATTTCTATGAATTCTTTATGTGTGTCCGAGCCTTGCTTTAGGGCCATTAAATTTTGGTGGTGATCCGGATCCAGGATTAAAAAATAAAATGATTGCATAGGTACCCCTATTGCCAATGCAGTGATAATTATAATGATAATAATAATGTTGATAATAATAATGATAATGATAATGATAATGATAATAATAATAATAATAATGATATTAGAACAACAACAACAATAATATAATAATGATAATAATAATAATTACATTTTTATTACCATTACCTTGATTACCTTGAATGAGGCTATGTTTACGGGCGTCACGGGTGTACTTCAGAAAGAGGTGATTTTAATGTAATTCTTTAAACGTTCTTTTGTTTCTTTTTCTTTCCTTTTCCTTCTCCTCCCATTGCTTTTCTGCTTCTTTACTTTTAAAATCTTATTTACTTATTCATCATCATCTTTGTTTTTACTTTTAGTGGATATTTTATTGCATCAATGATCCTTGGCGGAAGTATGCGTTCTCTGAGTGCTTCTAGTTATTTCTACGATCATCATCATGCTCATCATTATCGCTATTACTGTCATCATCATTATCATTCTTATTTTTTATCATCATTGTCATAATTTCTATCATTACTATTTGTCGAGGAATTGTAATTTTTATAATGTATCAATTATACATTTATTTAAAAAAGAAATGACTCTTATTTAATTTCTACATATTTACTTTTGCAAATACCATCCCTTACGCATTACGCATGCGCGGTGGTCCCCCTCAACACAGCCACCTGGGGGGTAATCAGTCATTCCACCCTAGCACTTGTTCATGAAAGCACTGTCAATCATCTCGTAAGTGGCCTCCATTGGCATGTCTACATATTTACTCTTCTATAGGAAAACTACCCTAGACATATCATTTAAAATATATTTTTGTTTCTTCCACTTTTGTTTTTTACATGTGTACCCCTTAACAAGAAAGGCTGAATAGACAACGGTGCACGTCTAGGATTATCGTCCGGGAAACGCCCCCTTCTAAGTATAATTATTTTCTCTCTTAATTATGATTATAAAAAATCTTGTTGGTTGGATGATTTAGAAATTTGTTCTGTTTATTTGTAAATATGTATGGCATATGAGAAGTAGATATTTTCTCTGAATATTTTTTTTATTAAAATAGTATTTGGAGGGTGATAAAAACAATGTGAATTACCAATACCAAACTAAATAAAAAGAACCGACACTTTTGTTTTCATTATCATTTTAATCACTTTTATCATCATTATCGTGATATCAATTATTATTATCAATTATTAGTTTTATGAATATCTTTACTATTACTACTATCTGTATTCTTATTTTCATTATCATCATTAATATTAATGTACTCTTTATTATTACTTTTATCATCATTACTATTATCATTACTGTTAATCGTAGTAGTTTTACTGTCATTATTATTATAAATAGTGATAATTATTATCGTCATTATTGTTATTTTTGTCATTATTATTGTAATTATTATTATTATTATCATTGCCATTATTGCCCTTGTTATTATTTTCATCATTAGTAGGAATTACAAGTGCAAAAACAAAAATAAGAAAAGTAGAAAAAAGGTAAACAGAAATCTCTCTCTCTCTCTCTCTCTCTCTCTCTCTCTCTCTCTCTCTCTCTCTCTCTCTCTCTCTCTCTCTCTCTCTCTCTCTCTCTCTCTCTCTCTCTGCGTCATTTACTTCGTCCTTGAAAAAAGAGTAAAAGGAAGATTTCCACGAGTATGAATTAAAAAACAACAACAACAACAACAACAAAAAACAAACGTTACGAAACATCAGCTTTGTTGTAAACGTAGTAAAGTACTTCTTGAGGAGGCAGGTGTCCTTCGCTCTTCAAGGCTGAGTAATGAAGTGAAGTCCTCTAATTAGATCTGTTGACGTAATATGTATTAGGACATACGGGTCAAACTGCCTTCCTTTCCAGAGTTTATGCTCTTTTAATAAAGCTTTCTTAAAAAAAAAAGAAAAAAAATGTGGCCATAGATTCCACGTATTTAGCCTTTTCTTGTTTTTTGTTGCTGCCTATGCCAAGGAGGTTAGGTTTTTGGTAGCGTTGGTTAGTTGGTTAGCAGGATAACTCAACACGATATGAACAGATTTTACCAAAGTCTTTTACCAGATTGGATGCCATTAGATTTTGGTGGTGATCTGAATCATGATCCGGATCCTGCGCATAATAGCTCAAAAAGTTATGAACAAATCTTTATGAATTTTTACAAAAGGTGTGTCTTACCCCAACTTAGATGCCATTAAATTTTGGTGGTGATGAGGATCCAGGATTTTTTTTAAAGGATTCAGTAGCATTACGAGGTAGGGAAACCCGGATATCAACAGCGTAGTTGAGAAAGAGGTGATTTTAATCTATTCTTCGTGTGAAAAACTCAGTTGCATCAGTGACCCCATTGCCTTAGTGGAGGTATGATCTCTCTAAGTGCTTTTCTTATGTTTTTGTTTGAAGCTTGAGTCACTTCTTGTCCCTCAAAGACTATGCTGTTATTGCTATTTTGTGACTGCTATCTCATATATTGTTTGGAGTACTAGCGGTACAATCTGGGACGTTATAATCCTCGGGTATTATCATGATGATGTAAGCGCTGAAAACAGTCATGGTTTTGATGATAAAGATAAAAAAGACATGATTATTCGCTCCTGATATGATTAACACTCACCGATATGATAATTACATCCACCACCATCGCCGGCACATTCTTTGTTCTTATCATTATTACTGTTAATTTCCTCATTTTGATCACGGTACCTACTAACACAAGGGTTTAATGGCGGGCGGTTCATAAGAGAAGAAAACACCGCGGTTCAGATGGTTCTCTTCATGGTCGGATTCGGGATGCACTCTCATCATTATTTTCTTTCTGTGTCTTTTTTTCTTTTTGTTTTCT
>NC_091558.1:32489907-32492407 GCF_042767895.1 Penaeus vannamei | reverse complement strand
TATATATATATATATATATATACATATATATTTATATGTGTGATATATATATATATATATATATATATATATATATATATATATATATATATATATATATATATATATATATATATATATGTGTATATGTATATGTATATATCTACCTATCTATCTATCTATCTATCTATCTACACATATATATATATATATATATATATATATATATATATATATATATATATATATATATATATATATATATATATATATATATATTCACACAAATATGCAATATGCATATCACTCTCAAGTTTCACTCCCCTCATATTTCTCCCACTCCCCTTCTCTTTCCTCTTCCTCCCTGATCTCCCCCACCTACGTTGGCTCCAACATTCCCTTCGCTCCCTCCCCCTTCCCCTATTTCTATCTGAGCTCTCTTTTTTCTCCCCTTCCCTTTTTTCCTTTTGTCTTTAAGTCCTTTCCACACATTTCCCTCTCACCCTTCCTTTCTGTTCTCGGATACACGTATAGATAGTATGCACAAAGGGACAGTGTGACTAATTCAGTGCAATATATTTGTTTCAGAGAAAAATAATGACACTGAGAACAACAAAAACAATGCTGATAACAATGGTAACAATGATGACAATGATAATAAGAAAAGAGTTAAAAAGGATTTTAATTGATCCGTAATATGACATATATATATATATATATATATATATATATATATATATATATATATATATATATATATATATATATATATATACATATATATAAATGTATATGTGTGTGTGTGTGTGTGCGTGTATGTATATGTTGTTCCTTTATGTTGTCGTTTATCACCTCATTTTACATCGAAATAAAGCGACACATGGGATATGTTTTCAGGCAGAACATGTTTGATTTATATGAGAATGATGCGACTTCATTTCGTTATATATATGTAAATATATATATATATATATATATATATATATATATATATATATATATATATATATATGTATATATATACATGTATATAAACATATACGTACATAAACATGCACACACACAAACATATATATATGTATATGAATATATATACATATATATATATATATATATATATATATATATATATATATATATATATATATATATATATATATATATATATATATAGATATGTATGTATATATATACAATATATATATATATATATATATATATATATATATATATATATACATATATATATATATATATATATATATATATATATATATATATATATATATATATATATATATGTAGACACAATCATATAAAACATGTCATATCATACAAAATAAGTGCAGTATCTCAGCAATGGTCTATGAATACGTATTTTAGCTTACAGGAAATGCAGTACATCTATGCATACGAAAGAGTACATGCCCACTTACACACATACATAAATACATAAATACTTACGCTCATAAATACATACATACGAGTACATGCTGTGTGTTATTAAGCAAACAGGAATTCCTCGTGCGTTTTACCGTTACATTCATCTTTGGGGTTTAGCGGCGTTTGCCTAACAACTTCAAAAAAAAAAAAAAAAAAAAAAAACTTCCAAGATATTGCACAACTTCTAGGGACGTCGTTGCAATTTTCTCAAGTATTGGATTATTTTTCAAGCAAAAAAAGTAAAGAAGAAGAAGAGAGAGAGAGAGAGAGACAGCGAGAGAGAGAGAGAGAGAGAGAGAGAGAGAGAGAGAGCGAGAGCGAGAGCGAGAGCGAGAGCGAGAGCGAGAGAGAGAGAGAGAGAGAGAGAGAGAGAGAGAGAGAGAGAGAGAGAGAGAGAGAGAGAGAGAGAGAGAGAGAGAGAGAGAGGATAAAACCACAGCTGAATAAAAGAGACGACTGGATTTTATATTCAACATTATCCAATACACAAATCCACACTTGTATGTGTGTTTGTGTGTATGTGTTGATGTGTGTATGTGTGGTTGTACGTGTGTGTGTATGCGTTGATGTGTGTATGTGTGATTGTATGTGTATGTGTATGTGTATATGTTGTGTTGGTGTATAACGACATGAAGAGTAATGATAATAATCTTCATCAGTGATCTAGCTTTATCGTAATGATACTAAACATCATTGTTTTTATTTATGTTTAATTCGCACCACTAGAATCAGAGGGACAAACAATGCCAACATCGATAATCAGTTTTCTCAACAAAGCTAATAAAAGTCGGGAAGGAATTACTAACTGAGAAGTTCCCCTTTAAAGTGTCCCTCTGATTTCTCTCCTTTCCTTCCGTTATTATTGCTGTTTTGTTTTCCGTCGTTTCCTTTGTCTCTCCTGCTTTGATTTACGACGAACGTTATTTCGTCTGCCCTCTATCTCTCATTCTTCCTATTTTTTTTCTCTCATTTACTCTCACTCACTGTCTCTCTTACTTTCACTCATTCACTCACTCTTTCTCTTCTGCTCTCTCTCTCTCTCTCCTTCCCTCCCCCCCCCATCTCTCTCCCTTCCTCC
>NC_091558.1:32464907-32469907 GCF_042767895.1 Penaeus vannamei | reverse complement strand
TTTGTGTTTGTTATACGAAAAATGCCTTTTGATATTTCATGTTCTCATATCCTAACTGTTATAAGAGTCCTTATAACAGTTATTCCGCCATCACAATGCGAGTCACCATTCATGTATACACAATAAAAGCCATTAAGTTGAATTTCAGTGTATTGTTTGAAATAATAAATACCTTACGTATCTATTTTTTGTCAGAGATGTATGTACACACACACACGCACACACACACACACACACACACACACACACACACACACACACACACGCACACACACACACACACACGTATAGTTGTAGTAATAGTATAGTGGTAACAGTAGTAAGAATACTAGAATCAGTATGTGTTGCGTTAACTGTAGTAATTATCATTATTAGTTTTATTATCATTATTGGCGCTATTATTATTGTTCTTATTGCATTTGTTATCATCATTGTTATCATAATTTCAAGTGTTATTATTTTTGCAATCATTATTACTATTATTGTGATTATAATTTTTGTTGTTATTATTATCATTGTTATCATTGTCATTATTAACATTATTGCTATTATTTAATTTCTCATTGTTATTATTATAATTTTTATCATAATTACTATCATTTAGATTATTATTTTTATCACTATCATTATTATCATCAATATATGGTTACTATTAAAAGTAGTAGTATCAATATCATCACTATTGTTATTGTTATCATGATTGCTATTATTATCACTGTAGCAGGGCGTAACCCTGTAGACTTTAATGTGTCTGCCAGAGTTTGGGTTGAACCGAGAATGCATATATATTTTTTTCTTTCTTTATACACGGAAAGTTTCGTCTGCAGTAAACAGATATAAGGTTCCAGGCCTAGGCCACGCTGCCACCACCCGATTAGTAGGTTCGGAAACCTAGTGTATTGTGTATGTGAATTTCGTATACGAGAAGGGTGAAAGGAAAATACAGTGTGTGTGCTGAATGATGAATATAAAGTAGTAAAAAGGGAAATAACATAGGCTGAGCGTCTACGTGGACGTGTTTGGAAAAATAAAAGCATTTTATTTCCTTCGGTTGGTCAGCCACATGCTGGAAGCCGGAACGTTGGCGTAGCAATTTCAATGTTTTCTTAGTTTGTTCCTTTTACCACGGATGGCTGAGAGATCAGCTTGAATACACGCTGATCCATCTAACCTTTTACAGTCTTTCAGGGGTTGCGAGATATCAAAGTATCAGCAAAATGTTGTTTAGGAGAGTCAAGTCTGAGAGAAGTTGAGCACACAACCTGAATGTTCTGGCTGGGAATGAATAAAAACTAAGTTATGGTATGAGGTTTACTGAGGAACAAGTTGCACTCACATGGAATATCTACATATGTTTGTAATCGTGGAAAGAAGATAAAGATGCACACATCAACAATTTATCACAGTGGAGGTGAAGCACATGGAATAAACCCAAATCCAAGTGTTTTAGCAAGTGTGAGCACAAAAACATACGAATCCTTAATTTAAGGAAATTAATCTCCAACCGAAAGAGACGATAAACTAAGAAAAGAATAAAGAAAATAGTGCTGATTAACACTTTATGAGAAAGCACAAATGAAAACACTAAGAAGCACTAACCTGTACCGAAGGCAGGACCGAAGTCCGACCACAGTTAGATTCCAAGTCAGGATCCAAGTGATTTTCCTCCCCAAAACTATGGGTACTTACACCCCGAAAGACCCCAATGGCCAAGGCATGGCGCGAAGAGAAGAAAATATGCAACCGAGAGTATCCAAAGACCAATACGATAGTTCGACAATCCAAACAACCATGGAGAAGAAAAACTGTAATGACCATCACCCACTCGGTCGCCAGAGAAGGAATAATGGTAAAAGATAAACAAGGCAAAGAATAGACAGGAAAACTAGTAATACACAGCTTTGGGGAAAATCGTTTTGGACATAACAAATATACAATATTTAATTTAGAAAATAGGTAAATCTCTATTTTATTTTGCTTGGCGACTTCAATGCCACTCTAGTAGCGAGCCTTGGTTAACAATGTTCACATAACCATACAGGTAGGGACTCTGTCGTTCTTTAATGGTGACTAGACTTAGCCGCTGACAAAATATATGTCTGTGGACGTAATTGCACAGTCGGTGAGTGCGCAGTCGTACCATTCAATTATTGCTATTAGTGGTAATAGCAACAGTAGTCATAGTACTATCATTATTTTGATTATCAAAGTTATTATTAATTTTGTCATTGTTTTCATTATTACTTTTGTTATTATTGCCATAATTCCTATTATTTTTGTCATTGTTATCCTTATTAATATTATTATTATCCTTCTTGATAATATAATAATTATCATCATTATTATTATCATTGATCATCATCATTAATGCCATCATTATTGTTATTACCATTGTTAATATCATGATCATAATGACAGTTATTACTATTATTATTATCATTATTTTTATCATTATCGTTATCTCTATCATTATCATCATTATTATCAAACATTGACTGAAATTATAATACTAATAGTAAAAATAATAATGATGATGGCGGTGATAAAAACAGTAAAAATAACAGTAATAATAACAATAATAATAACAGATAAAATAACGATAATAAATTAATAATAATGATAATAATAATGATGATGATAAGAATACTAATAACGATAATGATAATAATGATGGTAATTATAATGATAACGGTAATAATATTGATGATAAAGATAATAAGCATACTGATAATCATATTGGCAATAATAATAACAATGATAATAATAATATTAATAATAATAAAATAATAATAATAATAATAATAATAATTAAATAATAATAATAATAATAATAATAATAATAATAATAATAATAATAACAATAATGATAATAATAATAATATGACAATAATAATCGTAATGACAGTAAATATATTGATATTAATGATGATGATGATGATAATAATAATGATTATGAAAATTATAATACTAATGACAATAATAATCATACTAATGATAATGACAATAGTAATAATAATAATGATGATGATAATAATAATAATAATAATAATAATAATAATAATAATAATAATAATGATAATAATAACAGCAACAACAAAAACAACAACAATAATAATGATAATAATAACAATTATAATAATAATAAGGATAATAATAATAATGACATCGACAATGATGTGGCAATTATAGGTAGTAATATAACAGTAATACCACTACTACTACTAATAATAACAGCAACAGCAGCAGAAGTAGTGGTTGTAGCAGTTGTAGAAGTAGTATAAGTACTTCTACTATTGTTATTATCAATAATAACAATAACAGAAAAGGCAGGTAAACATACAGAAGTATTTCCATATGAAAGTGGGAGAAAATGCTCAAAATAGACTAAGATAGATAGATATAAAAGAAAAGAGAGATAGATAGATGGGGAGTAACTGTTACAATTAGAATCTGGTCCTTGTTAATGCACATCAATTCCCGGATGTTCATTTGATTATATTTGACTTGATTCCAGAACTCGCAGAACAATTAAACGTGAGAGGGGGTGATTGGCCTTTGTCATGTTCTTCTCTGTGACTTTTATTCGCATTTCCTTTTCCTCCCTTTTTCTAATTTATTTTATTTTATTTTTATTTTATTTGTTATACTCATTTTTTTACTATGATTGTTACTTTGATTTGTAACTGATGCCTTTTATTCGTATTTCATTTACCTCCTTTTCCTCTTTCTCATTGTTTTTACTGTGTTTGTCTTTCTTTTATTCGTATTTCAGTTACCTCCTTTTCCATAATCTCTTTTTGTTACTGTTTTTTTTACTTTGATTGTCTTATATTTTGATTTGTAATTGGTGTTAGTACTTAATTATCATTATTTATATTTCTATATTTTTAAAATTTTATTATATGAACCAGTTGCCGGAATCTACGCGTAGTGCTACTGTACGCTGTCATACTAAATGAAAACCAATATATCACATAGTATGAAGCGTTGACATAAATGCATTGGCAACGGCATTTTTTTAATTATTATTTTTTTTATTGAACTGAATTTCATTTCTGTTTCTACAATCAATAGTACTCTGAAAGTCATAAATCATGACTTTCATTTTGATACACGTAATCTAAAATCAAGACCATTTCAGTAAATTCCTGACTCAAATTGCTATTACAATTAATTAATTTACATGTAGCAATGCATCATATGCATATGTACTATAGAATGACTTTTCAAATACATAAATTATCCGTCAAGATAACTATTACGGAATTTGTGATTGATGATAATGTATCTTTTAAATGTTGTAAAGGCTTCAGGTTTCTCTGGTACCCAGGGCACATATATGGGTATATATGGACCTGTTAGGAGCAAAATTTTGTTTGGGAAAGGAACATTTGATTTTATGCACGCACACACACCCACACACACACACACACACACACACACACACACACACACACACACACACACACACACACACACACACACACACACACACACACACACACACACACGCATACACGCACACACTCCTTACGATCCGCCTGCACCACTGTTGTTTTACCTTGTCTTAAAAATTTCGACAAGCATTATTTTTCGACCGACTTCTACCCCCTTTCTAAAAAAGTTAATATTAGCAAATAATAGATGAACTTCTATGTGTTTGTTTGTAAATATTTTCTTTCCGTTTTCTTTTGATTTTAGGAGAAGCTCTTATTTTCCTGAATACACTTTACATGCCTGCTCGAATCCGCATCTCTACTTTATTTTGTCATTTATTCGCCATCTCCTCATTCTCAGTTTCACATTCTTTAACTCTTCCCATATCCATTTCTTTTCCTCTTTTCTGTTACCTCTCTTCTTTTTTCTTTTCCCCTCTCACTCTTTCCTCCCTTCTACTTTTCACTCTTTCCTTCTTTCTCTTCTCTTCTTTTCTCTCTCTATCCGCTTTCTTTTTTTCCCTTCTACTTTTCACTCTTTGTGTCCTCTCTTCCTTTCCCTTT
>NC_091558.1:32442407-32444907 GCF_042767895.1 Penaeus vannamei | reverse complement strand
CAGTTGTAATAGTAGTCTTAATAGCAATAATGATAGTAATCATGACGATGATTATGATGATGATGATAATGATAATAATGATAATAAAAATCATGATAAAAATTATAATAAAAACCATGATAAAAATTATAATAAAAATCATGACAATAATGATAATAAAAATCATGATAATAATGATAATAAAAATCATGATAATAATGATAATAAAAATCATGATAATAATGATAACAAAAATCATGATAATAATGATAATAAAAATCATGATAATAATGATAATAAAAATCATGATAATAATGATAACAAAAATCATGATAATAATGATAATAAAAATCATGATAATAATGATAATGAAAATCATGATAATAATGATAATAAAAATCATGATAATAATGAGAATAAAAATCATGATAATAATGAGAATAAAAATCATGATAATAATGATAATGGTAATGATAATAACAATGACAATAATGATGATCATAATGCTAATTATGATGGGGATAGGGATGGTGACGGTGATGGAGATGATGATGGTAATGAGATTGTTAATGATAATAACAATAATAATTATAATAATAATTACCGTAACAATGATGATTACGATGATAATAACAATAGCAATGAAAAGAATGATAATGATCATCATAATAGTAATTATAATAATTATGATGATGATAATGATAACAACGATGATAACGGTAATAATGAAGATGATGATAATCATAACAATAATTGTAAATATAACAACAATAATTATGATAGCGATAGAAGTAATGGTGATGAGAATGATAATAATGACAATAGTATTAATAATGATAATAGTTTTAATACTGATAATAATAGTAATAATGATAACAATTATAAAAGTTATAATAATAATTAGGATAATAGAACGAATGACGATGATGATAATAAAGATAATAATAATAATAATAATAATAATGATAATAATAATAATAATGATAACAACAACAACAACAACAACAATAATAATAATAATTATAATAATAATAATGAATTGATGAATATAAATAATGATGATAATAAAATGATTATGATAGAATAATAATACCAACTGTAATGATAATGATAATGATAACAATAATAATAATAAAGATAATGACAAAAGTGATAAGGACAGAATATAAATAACAATTGTAATAATAATGATAATAACAAAAATAATAATTAATAGTAAAAATAACTATATTATACCAACAATAACAATGAGAATAATAATGATTGTAATAATAATAGTAATAATGAAAAGGATGATAATGATTATTGGTAACAATGTTAATAATCAATGATAGTAGTAGTAGTAGCAGTAGTAGTAGTAATAATAATAATAATAACAATAATAATAATGATGATGCTAATAATGATAATAATAATAATAATAATAATAATAATAATAATAATAATAATATAATAATGATAATAATAATGATGACAATAACAAAATGATAATAATAGTAAAAGTAAAAGTGGTAATAATGGTAAAAGTAATAATATTAACAATAATAATAATAATAATAATAATAATAATAATAATAATAATAATAATAATAATAATAATAATAATAATAATAATAATAATAATAATAATAATATCGATAGAAATGATAATAATAATGATAGTAATAATAATATTAATCGTCATAATAATGATAATAAAATAACAATGATAATACAATAATATAAAAATGATTATAGTAATAAAAGAAATGGTAACGATAATGGTATTGATATCAACAATATCGACATCCGCTATAATGATAATAATAAGGATAATAATAATGATGATGACGATAATCATAATAACAATGATAATAATAATAATCTTAATAATAATAGTAATAACGATAATGATAATAGTAGTAAGAATAATAGTAAAAACAATGATAATAATAACACTGTTGATGTTAATAATGATAATGGTGAGAATGAGAATGATCATGATAATAAAAAATTGATAATGGTAATGGTAATGATACCAACAACTACAACAACAGCAACAGCGAGTAACATCATCACTATTTTCTACATATATGCTTTATCAAAATTAGGAAATGAAACTGATAAAAAAATGGTTTGTTTATATCAGTTGAAAGCAACTTAAATATACCTCAAATGTTACTAATTAAGTGAAAATTCGAAAAAAAGAGCTATCAGTTTTGAAAATTACACTAACTAGGCAAATCCTCTTTTTTTCTTTTTATTTTGGTCAAATAAGTTAAAAATGTAGGCGGATTCTTTATTCTAAAGTATTATATCATTAGTTACATCAATTATGATTGTTCCTATCCGTAATTATTCATCGGGTTATCCGTTTAAAAAATTATGATGAAAGAGTATTGCAAAACTGCATTCATTTTTTATCAATTAAATAACTGAGTTGGAACTTTACATTTAATATGTTTAGATTGTGAAATACTGAGAAGCATATCGTAATAAATCTCAACAACAGGATAAAACAGAAGTAACATTGTGATATTAT
>NC_091558.1:32369907-32372407 GCF_042767895.1 Penaeus vannamei | reverse complement strand
TAAATATATATATATATATACACACATTTGTATATATATATATATATATATATATATATATATATATATATATATATATATATATATATATATATATATATATATATATATATATATACATATACACACATTTATATATATATATATATATATATATATATATATATATATATATATATATATATATATATATATATATGTACACAAACACACACACACACATTTATATATATATGCACACAAACACACACACACATTTATATACATATGCATACAAACATACACAAACACACACACATATATATACATATGCATACAAACATACACAAACACACACACACATTTATATACATATGCATACAAACATACACAAACACACACACACATTTATATACATATGCATACAAACATACACAAACACACACATTTATATACATATGCATACAAACATACACAAACACACACACACATTTATATACATATGAATACAAACATACACAAACACACACACACATTTATATACATATGCATACCAACATACACAAACACACACACATTTATATACATATGCATACCAACATACACAAACACACACACATTTATATACATATGCATACAAACATACACACACACACACACATATATATGGGGTCATCAGTGATTCCCACCTGAAGAACTCCGGTTACCTATGAGACATCTTCAGAATGCCAGGTGCAGTAATAAAAAGCTGACTAGTTTTGATGTGAAATCCTTTTTTACGAATATACCCACAGAATATACCCACTAGCGACTCAGAGAGAGTCGCTAGTTCTATGACATGATCAACTTCTGCTACCGAAATACTACCTAGAAAGCCCTGTAGAGTTATGCATAGACTTCTGCTACTTGGCGGTGGAAGAATATCAGTGGATTAGTGGTCTTGCTACGGGCCTTCTCCAAGCACAGTCCTGGCTTGCCTCTTCATGGAGATGCTGGAGAATTAATACAGGTATATAATCGGCAGATATTCTACCTGGCTACGTTAAATAGATGATTTACTCGTCATCGTCTACAGGAAGTTGCATTTACGTCATGCGCTGACGCAGATTAAACTCTGTCCATGAGAAAATCCAGTTTCCCCTGGAGGAGGATCGGAAAATACCTTTCCTGGAATTTCTGATCCATCGAAGTGACGACGTCCTACGTTTACTCTGTACATAAAACCAAGTAATAAAGACGATTATATCCAATGCTGCTCCGCCCACAGCATTAAAACAAAAACTGGGGCAGTTATTGCATATATGTTTATATATATATATATATATATATATATATATATATATATATATATATATATGTGTGTGTGTGTGTGTGTGTGTGTGTGTGTGTGTGTGTGTGTGTGTGTGTGTATGGATAGTATACATATAGTAACACACACAATCACACACGCACACTATATATATATATATATATATATATATATATATATATATATATATATATATATATATATATATATATATATATATGTGTGTGTGTGTGTGTGTGTGTGTGTATGTATGTATGTATGTATATAAATTATATCTTCTTTCTCTTTGCCTTTTCCCGCTTCTAGGTGGGGTCGACATTTTTTACCAACCTCCTCCGCTCAGCCCGAACCCTCCACTCATTTCCTTGAAGTTCTTTTCTTTTAAATCCTTTAAATTTTCCATCCATCTTTTTGACCTCCCTCTGCCCCGTCTTCCATCCACCTCCAATTCCCTTACCGTTCTGCCAACATAATCCTCTTCTCTTCTCATTATGTCTCCGCACCACTGTAATCTTCTTTCTTGTACTTTCTTTGAAAACCTTCACTGTTCCTCTAATCCTTTCGTTCCTAATCTTATCTAGTCTTGTTACTCCACACACCCACCGCAGCATCTTCATCTTCTCAACCTCAAACTTGTGACTTGTGACCTTTTCATTGGCCAAGTGTCTGCACCATGAATCACAGCCGGCCTAACAGTAGTTTTGAATAATTTGCCTTTAACCCTTGCGCTGATCTTTTTGTCACGAAAAATACCATACATCTTTCTCCAATTCACCCAACTCTCTTCAGCACTTCGCTTAGCATTATAATTTCTCCTTCCTCACAGAAATTCAGATTTTCTGTCTTCTCCTGGCTGATTTTTAAACTTCTATCCTCTAAAGCCCTTTTTCATTAATCAAACTTACGTTCGATTTCCTCTTTACTGGTGCTGGGATAAAAATGTCGTCTACAAACATCATGCACCTGGGAGCCTGTTCTTTAACCTCTTCCGCCAATACATCTATAATTTGGTCGAACAGATAAGGACTCAAAGTGGACCCCTGATGTAGGCCATCTCTAACTGAGATCCATCCTTTTGTGCCAACAATGGTTCTCAACCGAGTTCTTGCTCTTTCATACATGTCCTGGATGATCCGAACATATTTTTTGGGCACTCCCTTCCTTCTCATGCATCTCCAGAGCTCCTGCCTTGGCACTCTATCATAGGTCTTC
>NC_091558.1:32354907-32357407 GCF_042767895.1 Penaeus vannamei | reverse complement strand
ATGATATGGTTGTAATGATAATAATGATGATATGGTTGTAATGATAATAATGATGATATGGTTGTAATGATAATAATGATGATATGGTTGTAATGATAATAAGATGATAGTGAAATTGATGATTAGAACAATAATTGTAATAATAATAATGCAAATGATAATAATGATAAAAAAATCATTAATGATAATGATGATAATGATGGTGGTGATAATGAAGATGATGATAAAGATGATGATAATGATGATGATGATAATGATGATAATAATGATGATGATGGGAATGATAATGATGATTATGATTATGATAATGATAACAGTAACAATTACAATAATAATAATGATAATAATAATAATAATAATAATGATAATGATAATGATAATAATAATGATAATGATAATGATAATGATAATGATAATAATGATAATGATAATGATAATGATAATGATAATGATAATGATAATGATAATGATAATGATAATGATAATAATAATAATAATAATAATAATAATAATGATAATGATAATGATAATGATAATGATAATGATAATGATAATGATAATGATAATGATAATAATAATAATGATAATAAGAATAATGATAATAATAATAATAACGATATTAATGATAATAACAGTAATGGTAGCAACAACAACAACAACAATAATAATAATCATCATATTAATGATAATAAAGATAATATGATAATAACAATAGTAATAGTAATGATGATAATTACCGTTCTTACAGTAATAATGACAATATAAATAATGATACTGGTAATAACTGATCGTAACGGCAACGACAACAATGATTATAATAAGCAACAAAAAAGATGATAACAATAATGATGATATTAAAGATACTGATAATATCAATGATGATAATAAGGATAGTAATGTTAAAATAAGAACGATGATAATAATGATAATAATAATAATAATTATGATAATGATAATAATGATGATAATGAATATGATAATATTACTGATAATGAAAAATACAGGAATCATGATAATAGTGACGATAGCAATAATATAGATAATGATAATGATAACAATAACAATAATAAAAACAAAGATAACAACAATAATAATATCGATAATGATAATGATAATAACAACGACAAGAACAACGATAAAAATAATAATACAAACAACAGTAATAATGATAAAAAATACATACCCGAGACACTACGCCATCCTCGCCGAATAATCTACCAGGGAGTCTACCTGACAGACGCAATCACTCCCACTTGAACCTCCGGGATACAGATAACTCTACCGATGCCTAATGATGTTCCTCGTGGATTGTGTGGCCGTAATTGAGTGTCTGGGATCGGGCGCCTTTCATCCCACTCGAGTACGTTGCCAATTACGGGGCGTCTTCTTCTATTCACTTGAGAATCGGATAATTTTGGAAACGCGGCTTAAGTATGTATGTCATTTCTTCGTGTACTATTTTGGTGTCTTTTTTTTATCTGTGGCTGTTTATGTATGTTTGTCTGTGTGTATGTATTTGTATGTATATTTATCTGTGAATCTATATATATATCTTCCGATCTTTATCTAGCTATGTAGATATCTTTGTCTATATAACTTTCTGTCTAAATATATCTATCTACCTATCTAATTATCCATCCATTAATGAATATGTCAATATATATATATATATATATATATATATATATATATATATATATATATATATATATATATATATATATATATATATATATATATATATATATATATATATATATATGTTTATCCATTTATATATATGTATATATACATATCTATCTATCTTTCTATCTATATATATATGTGTGTGTGTGTGTGTGTGTGTGTGTGTGTGTGTGTGTGTGTGTGTTTGTGTGCATGTGTAAATACATGTATATATATATATATATATATATATATATATATATATATATATATATATATATATATATATATATATATATATATATTTATACACACAAACACACACATACAAACATTCCATGCACGTAGAGGGTACTTCATAGGTAAACAAGCAAGCAAATTAAATTAACTAATTATTTTAATTTGTAACTTCATAGACAGCACAAATGGGACCCATATTAATCAAAGTAGTGATTAATATGAGAGAGAGAGAGAGAGAGAGAGAGAGAGAGAGAGAGAGAGAGAGAGAGAGAGAGAGAGAGAGAGAGAGAGAGAGAGAGAGAGAGAGAGAGAGAGGGGGGGGGGAGGGGAGAGGGAGAGGGAGAGAGAGAGAGGGGGGGGGGGGGGGGAGGAGAGGGAGAGAGAGAGAGAGAGAGAGAGAGGGAGGGGGGAGGGAGGGACAGAGGGAGAGAGGGAGAGAGAGAGAGAGAGAGAGAGAGAGAGAGAGAGAGAGAGAGAGAGAGAGAGAGAGAGAGAGAGAGAGAGAGAGAGGAGAGAGAGAGAGAGAGAGAGAGAGAGAGAGAGAGAGAGAGAGAGAGAGAGAGAGAGAGAGAGAGAGAGAGAGAGAGAGAGAGAG
>NC_091558.1:32342407-32344907 GCF_042767895.1 Penaeus vannamei | reverse complement strand
GCTTTATATAGGCTTACATAGCTATCACCGGAAGCTGAATTTAAACACGATTCACGGCCGTAAGTAATAGAATCCTGAATACCACTGCACCGAGAACCTACACACACTTTGCTCATACGATGGTTACAGTCAAGATAGACACCCAATTAAAATTAAATTGTTTTCCTTATGCTCTCATTCTCCCGGCATCTTAGTATAGTAAATACCAAGTGTATTACTATCCTCCTCCTTTGTCCCTTTTTACTGGCCATGTACACTTATATTTCTGCCTCTGTAGATGAAGTAACCCTCCTTCCTACAGAGCATTGCGCCTCACTGCAAAACCGGCTCACCAGTACTCTGGTGAGTCGGAGTACTCCAACGACCTTAGCGACTAACGGATTACCACGAACCATATATAAATGCCTAGCAGAACCTGTATCCTGATGCGCCAGTTACAGGTGTTGCAGATGGCTCAATATAAATCTGTCACCCTCCCTTTTTCTACTAATTAGAAATTGATAATCATTACAATAAACATAAGAACAACGTGAACGGGATCAAGACAGTCCCTCCTCCCATTCCCAGTTATCTTTCCATTTTAAATCTAACATCTTCTTTCTTCCTTCTCTTCTTTCTTCTTTCACTCCTCCCATTCCCAATTATCTTTCCATTTTAACTCTAACATTAAGTAATTGATCCTTCTCTTCTTTCTTGGCGCAGTCGGAACTGTCTCTTTTGACTAATTCCGTTGATGTATCCTTGAGAAAAATAAACAAAATTTAGACGAGGCTAGAGAATTAAGGCGTGTTTTTGCCACAAATTTTCTAAACTTTTTCTTCTCTCTGTGTGCAGGGTGAAGCTATGATTCCATGATACCATAAATCAACACACATGGATTCCACAATTATGTCAATTCTCCTATCAATCATTACAATCTATAATATCAGAGTAAAACACGATTTTTAATACCAACATGTGGGGCAAAGCCATGATTCCATCTGAGGGAAAACCACGAGGACGAAACTGCTAATTACCTTTCCTCATTGAAGTGTTAATACTGAAACCAACCAATCATTCGCAGATGATTATTATGATTTACTCTTAATTCTGATACTAAATTTTGCTCAATTGATATGCTTTCTTTAGATAAAAATACGTTTCTGGGGCTCGTACAGCTTTATAATTAGACCAATGCAACTTTTAATTGTCAAATCAATCAATCTCTCTCTCTCTCTCTCTCTCTCTCTCTCTCTCTCTCTCTCTCTCTCTCTCTCTCTCTCTCTATATATATATATATATATATATATATATATATATATATATATATATATATTTATACATATTTATTTATTTAAATTTATACACATATATATGCACACATATATACAGAGGGGTGGCGGCAGGAGGTGCAGGATGCCGATGAAAATGAGGGGCGCCAATTTTTCTTCACATATATATACATATGTATATATATGTATATGTATACATGCGCACACGCACATGCATACATGCACACACAATAACACACACACACACACACACACACACACACACACACACACACACACACACACACACACACACACAACACACACACACACACACACACACACACACACACACACACACACACACACACACACACACACACACAACACACACACACACACACACACATACACACATACACACACACACACACACACACACACACACACACACACACACACACACACACACACTCACTCATACACACACACGCACATTTATATATATATATATATATATATATATATATATATATATATATATATATATATATATATATATATATATATATATATAACCCTTTCAAAATATTCAGAATGGTTCAGAAATGACCTTGGCAGCGACGGTGTTTCGGAGACACCCCCCATAAAAGGTATGTAGAGAATGAAAATGGTGTTTTATCATGAAAGGGTTAAGTAACAATATCGAGAATAATGCGGCGGCTTAACTAACATCTTTCTTCGATAAATACAAGGCCAACTAGCATCGACATTATTGTGCCATGAAATGTCAAACCATTTTACGAATAACAATAAGAATTAACTAGGGTTGAATGCTCACCATAACCAAGAGGATGAGTGGTGAAGACAGTGATGAAGATCGTAGATCTCCCAAATGCCGATTCGACTACAATGGAGAAGAATTTGTCTAACAATATCACTGTAGGTAAATAAACTAATATTTGTATAATATGCCTCTTTCATTTCACATAAAAGATAGCCCTTTCAAAATGGTTCAGAAATGATCTCGGCGGTGACGGTGATTTGGGGACACCCCTAATAAGGTATCTAGAGAATGGAAATGAAGTGTTTTATGATGAAAAGATGTCAAGCGACAATAATAAGAATATGACAGGAAACTCAATTAACATCTCTCATGGATAAAAGCAAGACCAATCAACAAGCATCGACATTACTGTACCATGAAATGCCAAACCATTTCACATATGACAACAAGAATGGAACATGGG
>NC_091558.1:32309907-32312407 GCF_042767895.1 Penaeus vannamei | reverse complement strand
TGAATAAGAGAAATGCAAGTATAAATTCAATCCATGAAGGTGTACTTGAAGTCATCAGGTTTTCACCAGACAAAATAATGACAATAACACTGGTGATATGATGATAACAATGATGATGGTAATGATAATGATGAAAATGATTGTGCTACTGCTGCTGCTGATGATTCTGCTGACGGTGATAGTAATGATGATGGCATGATGATTATGATGATGATATCAATGGTGATGGCACTGATAATCATGACAAGGATAGTAATGGTAGTGATGATGATGATGATGCTTTGTCCCCCCCTCTCTCTCTCTTTCCCTTTCTCTCGCCCCCCCTCTCTTTTTTCTTCTTCTTCTTCTCTCCCTTCTTTTCTCTCTCTCTTTCTTCCTCCGCCCCTCTCTCTATATCTCTCTTTCCACCCTCCTTCCCCTCTCTCTTTCTCAATCCCTCCTCCCTCCCTCTCTCTCTCTCTCCCTCCCTCCCTCTCCCTATCACCCTCTCTCTCTTTCTCTCCCTCCCTCCCTCTCCCTATCACACTCTCTCTCCTTATCTCTCTCTGTCTAGTCGCCTTGGAAATCGGACGTGTTTTTGCCTCCCCTCCGCCGCAGCCCTGCAATTCTGCAAACCATGCCTTCTCATGGTCCCGCAGTGTCAGACGGTAATCTGACCCTCCCCTCGGGTTCGAGGGGGCCAAACAGGCGGCCTCCCTGGTGCTTCCACGGGATGTTAGCAAGAGCACTCTTCCCCAGAGTGAAAGGGGACCCATGGCACCCCCGCCCTCGGTAACGGGACCTCAGCCGTAGGATATGCCCCCCCCCCGACAGCATGGGTCAGAGCCTCCCCGCCAAAGAGGATGGGCTCCCCCATGGTAGCGAGGGCCAATGTTTTCCCGCGGGCCCAGGGTGAGGAGCACCCCAGCAGTAACCACGCCAGCAGTGATAGCAGTGTAAACGATGCAAACAAGAATCTGTCTGACAGAGCAATCTATCAATACGGCAGTGTAACAATTCTGTTTCATTGTTACAAAAAAAAGTCTGGGCAAGGTCAGTCATCTATGATCAAATCAGAATGTTCTCTGAACAACATTCAGCCATACATAAGATCTTAGAGCAAAACAAGCAGAGGACGCATTAGTAACACAAGAATCGATCCCCCCTACCTACAATCCCCCATCCGTGATCAGACCACATATGAAACCTTTCCATTTACATCTCCCCCAATCACAACGCCCCTACTGCACCCCAAATTCATCCTCCACACCCTCCATGCCTACAACAAGCAATCCTTCCCCCTCTCTCCGTGCCCTCGTCCAGCCAGCTGACTCGCCGGCCTCTAAATCTGCCGAGACATCTATCTACGCGCCCCTCACCCGGCGCTCCCAACCAGCTTCCCGCCTTCCCCATGGTAACTAAGAGCCTTCTCGTCATGTGACCTATAACCAGTATTCCAAAGAAAATTAAGGTTAAAGGTTCTACACAAGTAACACATAAACGAAGCTTGAAAAAAAAGGAATAACAAGTCGAACAACTCAGCAGCACGTGCAAGGGTCTACCGGCCTACCTATGCCTCCCTCCCCCTTCCTCCAGCTGTGCCACCAGTCATTATTAGCAATTATGCAGAACGAGCAAAGCACACGCAAGAAACAAGCAAACAAACACAATCCAGCCAAGACGTTGGTGAAGAGGTTTACTCCAAAATCACAAGACATCAGAGAAAAGAGCCAGAGAACAACAAACGTCAAAGTCATTACAGGAAGCAGATCGTCTTGACACAGTCTACCTCTGCATCCACAGTTGTCACCGAGACGCAAGTGAAGAGGACATAGAACAACACTTATCTGAAAAGTTTCAAGTGCCAAAGCTCACAAGACATTGATGACACACGACTATTACACCAACTCCATGGTGTCAGAGCACCAACTATTTATGGACTGACGCTTTCTTTGATTATGTTAGTGTTCTTAAAAACAAGTACAAGCATGATCAGAATGTTTGACCAGGCAACGTCGTCAGCATTGCCAGTGACTAGATCGTATAATGTCATAAAATAGAACATCGGATATTTTGAAGAAATTGAAATGCTTGTTGAAAAGAGAAACCAAGATATATTTTGCATAAGTAAAACATTTCTCTGCCAGGAAATGGTTCGCAATTTCATCAGTATTCCAAATCTTAAAGTTTAAGAGATGCAATACAGGGCGTAGAGGCAGAGCATGAATATACAAGTATTTAAAGGATATCTGCCACAACACTTGCTATAGCCGATATCTCAATTACCGTACAAAGCTACATGGTTCCTTCATTATTGGCGCCATGCACACGCACCCCCCAGCAACCTCGGAATCTTTTGAATACTTTGAATAAGTTTCTAGAAAAAAAAAAAAAAATTAGGTGACCTAAATGTTGATTTGACAAAATCTAATGCAAAGTTAGTGAAGATAATTAAGAAAGATATAATCGATGATAAATAACCCACACGAATTACTGAAAACGCGTCTTCTCTTTTAGATGT
>NC_091558.1:32249907-32252407 GCF_042767895.1 Penaeus vannamei | reverse complement strand
TCGGCAACCTGACAGACCCACAGATTGTCTGATTGGGGATCGTGACTTGCATCGTTCCCTGGTACGTAGGATTCGGGCACTGCTGAGAAGAGACAAGGAATAATTTATCAGGCGAGATCGAAGGCCATTTCTTAGTAAATGACCTTCGTCTTGCCTACCAATCCCTGAGAAATCTGAACCCCAAGCATTTCTTACAGGCAACTGAAGCCCACTCAGTAAGTGACCAGATCAATTCAGATCCTGTTGCGTTGCTAAAACATTGGGCTGAGCATTTTGAGCAGCTATATCAGGTTGATCCATTAACACTTATCTTAGAGGTGGTTAGTTTCGAGATCCCTATGCCAGACGCACCCATCACCTGAAGTTAGGGGGTGGGCATCTTCAAACTGAAGAGTGGTAAGGGAGCGGGTATCTATGGCATTCCAGCGGAACTGTTAAAAGCTGGTGGTGAACCTATGGCGTGTGGATTGCATATTATTCTGGCTGTCATCAGGCAGAATGGTACCATTCCCCCTGACCTGTTAAGGGGTAGGAAAGGGGAAAGGGGATCGATGGGACTGCAGCAATCACCGTGGCATTACATTGCTCAGTAGGCCTATATCAGGTAGAGTTCTCGCGCACATCCTTCAGAGACGTATCAGAGACCATCACCTGAGTTGAGAGCAATCTGGAATCACTCCTCATAAGTTCATAAAGGTCTGTGCCCTGGCGCCTAAAATTTGGGTATGAGCTGCAGATTATATCAATCTCAAAACTGTATTTGATACAGTGTGTGAAAGCACTCTGGGAGATCGTAACGCTGAGAGGAATTCCAGTAATGATTAATAGCAAGCCTGTATACTGGTATTGAAAGTTCTGTAAAATGTAGTGGGAGAGTATCAAGTCTCTTCTCCGTTAGTTCAGGAGTGAGACAAGGCTGTGTTCTTGCCAAAACACTTTTCAACACATGTATGGGTCTTTGGAAACCCTAGTGCTGGATCTAGATACATTTAGAAATTTATAAAAGCTCCCTGGGTCTAGAAGTCTGCTACATCAAGACCAAGATCCAGAACTTTGGGGGTATGTTGGAACCTGTTTGGTCGGTGCGTGCTTCAAATTATAGGCAGACATAAACTGTCGAGTGCAAGGAATGGATACATATATGAACTCTTAAAGAAATCTTCTCTGATCTAATTATGATAAATTCAATAGATGAAATATACCTTGCTGATATATAAACTGGTAATACCATCGTTAAAGAAATATAGCAACTGTGTCTGTCGGCATTTTGGCAAAGGACAATAAACTCCAAAGTAAATGGGGAAGAATGAAATTAAAATATTTCCTTTGTTTGACGATATACGGCGATGAGTAAGGACTGTGTTTCGTCCAATTCTTTGTTTAACAATGATGAAAAATGTATTGATAAATATAAACAGTTTGGACTGCCTTTGGTTTGCGTTAAACTATGATTTATTGACATTTATATATACCCAACACTCCTTCATTTCTTACTTAGCGTTCCCTTACTTTATATTTACCTATGCTACCTCCCTACCTAACGTATCTAACATACCTGGCGCTCACTTGTCTTACTTACCTAGTGCTCATTCGATTTACGAGCCTATTGTTTACTTGCCTACTTATCTGGTACTTCCCTTTCTCACAGTAAAAGAGATTTGGACCAGCAGGTGGAACTCGGGGATGTTGCACACCACAGTTGCGTTGATTCCAACCCTTGAAGATGCAACTGAGGTTTCGCGAGTCAGTGTTTCCTAACCTTGCTAATACCTCGCACTCTCGTTACCTATTTCACTTAGCATGCTTACCTGACAATTACAATTCTTACTTGCTATTCACTTCACTTACTTGATACTCAATTAATTCACTTGAGACTCACTTCACCATACTAATCTGGCGCTCAAATACCTTTCTTTAACCGACGCGTTCATGTTCCGCGCTCCCTTTGCATTCTTTGTATTTACTTACCTTGCTCTCACGTGACAAATCTGGCGCTCAGATATCTTTCTTATCTAGTTTTGACTTCTCATGCTTATCTGGCACTTAATTACTTTACTTACCTGGTACTTACCTTACTCACCCGATACTTGATACCTACTTCTCCTAACTGGAGCTTATACTTAGCACTCTCCTTTCTTACTTAGCGCTTCTATACTTTAGTTCCCTGACACTTATTTCCTTTCTTTGGCTTTCAGTTTTCTTTATACTTATGCTATCTCCAAACCTCAGGTTTTTAACATACCTGGCGCAAACTTGTCTTATTTACCTGGTGATAATTTGATTTACGAAGCTATTGTGTACTTGCCTTACTTATCTTCCCCTACCAAGCAGAGTTTCAGATGTGTTTTCTCGCCAAGTAGACAGATTTGGACCAACAGGTGGAACTCGGCCATATTGAACACCGCAGATATGTAGATTTTGCGAGTCAACAGAGATTCCTAACACTGCTAATAACTGGCACCCACATTACCTATTTCAGTTTCATGACGCTCACTTTGGT
>NC_091558.1:32207407-32212407 GCF_042767895.1 Penaeus vannamei | reverse complement strand
CCGCACAGTATACCAGGCATAAATCTCGTCTACATCATTCTGAGACGTTTCAGAGACCACCTGCTATGGCACCAGAGGCCGGAGCAATCTGGATTCACTCCTCGTAAGTCCACAATAGACCATATCCTGGCGCTTCGAGTCATTGTAGAGTACCGTCGTGTGGGCTTCTTGCATCCTATATCGACGTCAAGGTGATCGATATAGTGCTTCGGGAATCACTCTGGTATATCCTGAGATTGAGAAGAATTCCAACATTGGACTAATAGCAAGTCTCTACACCGGTACTGAATATGCTGTATAGTGTGTTTGGGGGGGGGGGTCGAGCTTCTTTCCTTTTAATTCAGGAGTGAGGCAAGGCTGTGTCCTTGCACCAACCCTTTTCAACACTTGCAACACTTCAACACACACACACATAATATGTATATATATATTTATATTTATCTGTGTGTGTGTGTGCGTGCATGTGTGTGTGTGTGTGTGTGTGTGTGTGTGTGTGTGTGTGTGTGTGTGTGTGTGTGTGTGTGTGTGTGTGTGTGTGTATGCATAAATATATATGTATACATATGTATATATTTGTTTTGTTAGTATGTGCGTGTGGGTTCTGTGTTTGTGTGTTTGTGAGTGGATGTGTATATATGCTCATTTATACATTCTTGTATGCAAAAATCTCCATGTTTGGTACAAAAATAAGAATTATTATTTCTAATATTAAGTTTTTCGATATAATCATAACGACCGTGGCTTTTAAGCTATACTAGTCTCTTACAGA
The DNA here is from genome assembly GCF_042767895.1 of Penaeus vannamei. Taxonomy (NCBI): domain Eukaryota; kingdom Metazoa; phylum Arthropoda; class Malacostraca; order Decapoda; family Penaeidae; genus Penaeus; species Penaeus vannamei. The sequence continues at coordinate 32,211,638 of NC_091558.1, read as the reverse complement.
ATGAAATTACATTTAAGAGAGCTATTCAAACGAATTAACTAGCGACGACAACACCGTCGAGAATGAAAGAACATAAGCAATGAAAACTTTAGAGTATATAGCCGTAAAAAATGAGGAAAAGGAAACTAATACACATGATAAAGAATATAAAGCATTAAAGCATATAAAAGAAAGAGGGATGGAAGTCAAATAAAAGAACTAGTTATTATAAACGACAGAATGCGTAGGGGCCAGAGTTTCCATTTGGGGTAATCTACGAAAGAGAACAGCTAGACTGATATATGAACAAAGTAAAAGAGAGTAACCAAAATGTACCCGATAGTGACCAGGAAAAAAAAAAAAAAAAACTACTCATATCACGAGTAAGCAGGAACGAAATTGAAATGAAAGAAGAGCAATAACAAATGGCATCGATCAACCAAGTAGCCATCACAGAAAACTGTCCTTTGGTAATCGCGAAACGGACAAGGAGAGAGAATTGAATGTCACCCTCTGATGCTGCAATATGATATGCAAGAGGAACAAAGGGCGGGGGGAAGATGAAGGAAAAGCTGCCTTGTCCTTACTAATCGGGTGAATAATTAACTGTTTGTTATTTAATTAAAGGAGGTGTAAACGTGTCTTTGTTGTTGTAGGAAGAGAAATTACGCAAGGACAAGGAGAAGGAAGAACAATCTTATTCTTGAAGAAGGGTGACGAGTACTATTACATTATTAAGGATTTCGCTGGACAAAATAGTATTTGCTTTATGTTTCTTCAATAATGTATGTTGAGAAATATTAATACTTATTCACACACATACATATTCATATGTATATATGTATAAGTGTATATATATATATATATATATATATATATATATATATATATATATATACATATATATATATATATATATATATATATATATATATATATATGTATGTATATATACATATAGTATATACCATTTCCAAAGGTATATACTATTTTTACTTTAACTTTTTTAAAAATATATATTTACCATTTATTTTTATTTATGGATATCAGCTCATATTGTCAACGATAATGCTTTCTAAAAAAGGTGTCATTAATATATATTAGAATTTCCGAAGAAGTTTCTTTCTCTATTTCAGATGCCAAAGAAAAAATCTTGTCTGGGATTAAACTCTTCTGAGATATTAGATTGTTTGATCAATGTCTCAAAACTTTTCTTTTGGAAAACTTCAGAGACGCCGTGTTTATGTAAGTGAAAATGTCGCTGGTGTTTTAGCTTTTAGCTTGTTCATGCTAACTTATTGTTTAGTGCACGTGTGAGAGACGATCAAACAAAGGGATTAATTAGAACAATGTCTTGCGAGAACACATTAACATGATTAACCGGGTTTATGATATGGCGTTCCTACACACTGGCATCATATGCGGTGTTTTCGTCGCTAATTAATTCGTTTGAATAGCTCTCTTGAATGCAATTATATATAATTATATTGAAGAACTTGGTATTAGAAAAAGTCATTCTTATTTTTGTACCGAGCATGGGCATTTTTACATAAAAAATGTATAAATGAGCATATGTACACATCCACTCACACAAAGCCAATATAAAAACGCACACACACACACACACACACACACACACACACACACACACACACACACACACACACACACACACACACACACACACACACACACTCACACACACATATATATACGTATATATATGGAAGTGGCATAGCTCAGTGTAGGGCGCTGTCTTTGCAATCGCATGGTCCTGGGTTCGCGCCCGGCTGCTCCTCTCAGTCGACTCAGCTGTGAATGAGTACTGGTATGCTGACGTCAGCATACCGGGTCAAAGTCGGGCCGAAAAGGAACTGGCCACCCTACCGCATCATCCCGCGGCTTAGCATGTTTCTCTACAAAACATGTCCCTTACGCCCAGATGGATATGAGACCAACTTTATGTATGTATATATATATATATATATATATATATATATATATATATATATATATATATGTGTGTGTGTGTGTGTGTGTGTGTGTGTGTGTGTGTGTGTGTGTGTGTGTGTGTGTATTATAAATAAATAAATAAATAAATATATATATATATATATATATATATATATATATATATATATATATATATATATATATATATATATATATATATATACATATATTATATATATGTATGTGAGTGTGTTTAAGTTTGTGTGTATATTTGTATGTATATATATATATATATATATATATATATATATATATATATATATATATATATATATATATATATATATATATATATATATAAACACACACACTTATATATACAAGTACATATATAAATATGTATATATACATATATATGTACATATATTTAAGTACACACACACACACACACACACACACACACACATATATATATATATATATATATATATATATATATATATATATATATATATATACATGAATATATATCAACATCCTCCAGGAGGTAACGCCGACGGGGGCCCAGAGCAGCATCCACCCTTTGTTTATATCTACAAGGATCCCTCATGGTAAGCCGCTAGGCAGTGACTCGGTCCATTTCGAGCTCTTCACGACATGTATGGTCGATTTACCCAAGCTACGACTTCTTAGGTCGTCCCACAGGCCCGTCTCGAACAGAGACAACCTGATGGGCAGGATTATCCTAAAGAAAGCGAGCCAGGCGGCCGTATAGCCTGAGTTGGCGATCACGGATTGTGCAGATAACGAGTCCTGTGCTAGTCTCACGGTGCAACCGTTAGTTGAACACATAGTCCCGCCAATAGTACCCCACGATCTGTCGCAAGGACCTAATATAAAAGGCATGAAGACGAGACTACATGGCACAAGATAATGTCCAGGTTTCACTTATGTATAGCAAAACTAGCATTATCAAGGACTTGAGGACGTTTAGCTTGGTCCTTATGCGCAGGTACCGGCATCTCCAAATACTCTTGAGATTTCATGATCCCTGCTGCCAGACCAATCAGTCTGCTGACTTCCTGGTCCGACATCCCAGAGTTTTGAACTGCACTACCAAGGTATGGAAAGTTCTTGACTTCACTGTCCTCGCCACGACCACGTACCGACCGAACAAGTTCTCCTAGCAAGTCCCCAAAGTCCTGGATCTTGGTCTTGTTTCCAGGAAACCTCTAAACCCAAGGGCTTTGCCTCATTACTAAATGCATCAAGAGCCATCACTAAGGTTTCCATAGACTCAGATAGGATAGCAACATTATCAGCAAAGTCACGGTCATCAACCTTGATATTGGCCAGAGTTGTTCCACAATATCTTTGAATAGTAGCTTTGCCCAGTATCTAGTCCATGAAAGTTTTGAAAAGTGTTGGTGCAAGGACACAGCCTTGCTTCATTCCTGAACTAACAGGAAAGAAGCTCGGAAGGGACACTTCTACACTTTACAGCACTTTCAGTACCAGTATACAGGCTTGCTATTAGTCCAATAATCCTTGTTGGAATTCCACTCAGTCTAGGATCTCCCTATGTGATTCCTGATACACTGCATCGAACGCCTTCTTGAGATCAATGTAGGCTGCAAGCAGCTCACACCTAAACTCACGAGGGCACTCTACAATGACTCGAAGCGCAAGGATATGGTCTATTGTGGACTTACCATGAGTGAACCCAGATTGCTCCCGCCTCTAGTGCCTCAGTAGGTGGTCTCTGATGCCTCATTGATTGCTGCAGTCTCTTTTGTCCCCTTTCCCCTTTCAGAGAAGGATGACCACACCCTTCAGCAGGTCAGGAGGAACGGTACCAGACCGCCAGATGGCAACCAGGACAGCATGTAACCCCCACGCCATAGGCTCACCACCAGCCTTTAACAGTTCAGCTGGAATGCCGCAGATACCTGATGCTTTACCCTTCTTCAGCTTGGAGATCACGTCCTTAACTTAGGTTAGGGAGGGGGAGTTCTCACTGATGGGTGGGTCTGGCATCGGAATCTCGGCATTCCCTGCATTCAAGTTAACTGTTGGTGGGTCAACCTGGTACATCTACTCAAAATGCTAAGCCCGATGCTCCCGCACTGCAACAGGATCTGAGACGATTTGGCCACTTACTAAGCGAACCGCTATCACCCTGTGAAGAGGGCTTGGAGTTCAGTTTTCTCAGGGCTTGGTATGCAAGATGAAGGTCATTTACTAAAATATGCCTTTCGATCTCCTCTGCAAGACTCCCAATAAACTGTTCCTTGTCCTT
>NC_091558.1:32184907-32187407 GCF_042767895.1 Penaeus vannamei | reverse complement strand
CCAAACCTCGCGCAAGTAGCCAAACCTCGCGCAGCAATTAGCCAAGCCACGTGCAGAAACTAGCCAAACCTCCACAGCAACTAGCCAAACCTCGCGCAGCAACTAGCCAACCCTCGTGGAATAACTAGCCAAACCTCGTGCTGCAAATAGCCAAACCACATGTAGCAACTAGCCAAACCTCGCGATGCAACCAGCCAAACCTCGTGCAGCAACTAGGAAAACCTCGCACAGCAACTAGCCAAACCACGTGTAGGAACTAGCCAAATCTCGTGCAGTAACTAGCCAAACCTCGCACAGCAACTAGCAAAACCTCGCACAGCAACTAACCAAAATCCTTCGTGCAGCAACTAACAAACCTCGTGAAGCAACAAGCCAAACCTCGCACAGCAATCCAAACCACACACAGGAATTAGCGAAAATTCCTGTAGTAACTAGCAAAACCTAGTGCAGTAACTAGCCATACCTCGCATAGCAAGTAGCTAAACCACGTATAGTAACTAGCATAACCTCGCACAGCAACTAGCCAAACCTCGTGCAGTAACAAGCCAAACCTCGCACAGCAACTAGCCATACCTCATGTAGCAAGTAGCCAAACCTCGCACAGCAACTAGACAATCCTCGTGCAGCACTTAGCCAAACCACGTGAAGCAAATAGCCAAATCTCGCACAACAACTAGCCAAACCTCGTGAAGCAAATAGCCAAATCTCGCACAACTAGCCAAACCTCGTGAAGCAACAAGCCGAACCTCGTGCAGCAACTAGTCAAACTTCTTGCAACAACTAGCCAAACCACGTGCAGCAACTAGCCAAACCACGTGCAGCAACTAGCCAAATTTCTTGAGGCAACTAGCCAAACCTCGCGCAGCAAATAGGAAAACCTCGCACAGTAACGCGCAAATAATGCAAAAGGCTAAGCCAGCTGGAACCGCAATCCATTCCAGTGAAAATGCGAGGCGGTCGGGTCCTTCAGTCTTTACACTACATGCAAAATCATCTTTCAAACAGCTGACGTGATTAGGAATGAATGCGTGATTACTGACTCAATTCACGATTCATTTATGTGCACGGAACCGGCCTGTTGAATTCGGCCATTTGCTCTGAAAGAATAACTGTTCGTGCCATGAAAAGGATTTTCGTCTCGTTCCAAATGAGTGTTCATTTGTGACTCTGGTAAGTTTTTCACTTACATATCACCATAACAAATGTAGATATAAAAAGAGTATATGAAAAGTAAATATAGCAATTAAATTATATCTGTTGTGTTTGTCTACATACTGTTTACATCAGTGGTATACAAACTTTTAGACCAAGCGAACACTAATCAAGACTGTTCGGTTTGGAAGCCCAGCACCAGTGTTGTACTGTGCTAAGTACCATGCCATATTACATAGGATGATATATAGGGAAATGATGGAGAGTGATTTCAAAGTGAATATTACTAACTGGAAAAGTCTAACGATGAACAGCAAAAGCTTTGGCTTGGCTACCAACTTTAATTCTTGACTAAATGAAGAACTATGCTGGACCTGCACCTCTGAGTTTAGATCGTTTACACACACACACAAATTCACAGACACACACGCACACATACAAAAAGACACACACAAGCAGACACACACACGTATTTGTATATGTATATATATATATATATATATATATATATATATATATATATATATATATATATATATATATATATATATATATATATATATATATATATATATATATGTGTGTGTGCATATGTATATATAAATATATACATACACATATATATGTATATATGTATGTATGTATACATATACATAAAAACACTCATACACACACACAAATATATATATATATATATATATATATATATATATATATATATATATATATATATATATATATATATATATATATATATAAACCTATCTTACTTTCTCTCTCACCATCAAAAGCGCTAAAAAAAATCAGAAAAATGGAGAATTATCTTTCGTGTGGATTTGTAGCTAAATACAAGATGGAAGAGTCGCTCTCTAGCGTCTTTCAGAACTTCTTTTCCTTTTTCTTCAAGAAAACTAATCTAATAGATTGAGCACTTTTGTCGAGAAGTTCAAGTTTTGCCTTTATATGTTGAGCTCGCATACGTCAGCTGAGCCTCGTTTAGGTGGTTAACTGAACTCAAATCTCAAAAGAGGATTAACTGGCAACTCATTCCGAACTGTGGAGTACTCAAATTTGCCAAACATCCTTTGAGAAAAAATATATAAAGCAGTAATAAAGGCAGCAAATTTCGATAAAAGCAATTGAGAGAGAGAGAGAGAGAGAGAGAGAGAGAGAGAGAGAGAGAGAGAGAGAGAGAGAGAGAGAGAGAGAGAGAGAGAGAGAGAGAGAGAGAGAATGAATGGAAGGGACAAGAAAAAATAATATATATGTTATCTATTTATTATGGCGTGTTTGCTATATTTTTCACATAGCTTTCAATATTATAGTTTGATTGTATTGCAAAACAGAG
>NC_091558.1:32154907-32159907 GCF_042767895.1 Penaeus vannamei | reverse complement strand
TATCATTATTATTATCATTATCCAGATAATCATTATTACTATTATTATTATCAGGATTATCATTATTATTTTTATCATTAATATTATTCTAATTTTCATTATCATCTTTAACATAATAACAATATTGATGATGATGATGACGATTACTAATATTAGAATCATTATCAATAATATTCTATTTTACCTTCATTATTATCACTACATCACTCTCTTCATCATCATTATTGTTATCATTATCAATATAAATACCCTAATCATTTCATTATCATATCGTCATCACTCTTATCATTTTCATAGAGACACACCACTCGCCATCAGAGCAGCGGAAGCGGAGTGCAGAAAACTCAATCAGACACTAATCTGAGAAAGTAGGGGTCAGGCAAAGATGCAAGCTTTAGTTTAAAAAGAAGACGAAAACTTTTAACACTGGTCTCAAAACTCTGAAGAATTTTGTGTTCTTGTGCAACGCGTATGATCAGGGAACGATGCAGATTTTTGTTTCTCTTTCTAATTAAAAAAAAAAAAAAAAAAAAAATAGAATCAAAGACGACTGAAAATCGTCTCCTTTGAAACAGATGACGTTTGCCACACAACTCCTAATCTTGCAAGTTTATCAAGGAGCTCTAGATTGCAAGCAGCAGCCGACCCCTCGGAGGTGAATGATACTCTGGCAAAGGGGAGATAAAGGATTTCACAGCTGCAGAAAACAGTAGGGTCTGTGAGAATGTAATATCAGTTGTCTTGATAAATATCATATGTCATAATTATCATTATCGATATTTTTACCATCATTATTTTTAGTATATTCTTTATTGGCATTCTCTGTTAAAGAGAACAAAAAATTAATTATAGGAAATAAGATATATAAAAAGGTATTAAATCTGCTGTGAGACCGTTTTTCGCCGTTTGTATACCTTAGATTTTGTATCTACCCATAACTTTTTATAAATTTTGTATATATGTAAGGCACAGAAACGTTACATTTTACTGTATTTATTTGTCATACACCAAATGTTCATAGCATCCACATTATCCTGCATATGATATTGAGCAACGCGTAAAAATGCAATATAAGGAATTAACTTATATTGATGATGAGTCTAGATCCATAAAAAAGAATCAAAACGTAGCAAATATATGAAATCGCAGCAAAGGCAGAGACTCCAAGGCGAAAGAATGTGACTCAGCCAAAACCCTTTTTGCCCTAAATGTTTGGCATGACCGATGTATTATTCTTCTGTGAGAAATTACTTCGCATTTTTTATTATTATTAGTTGTTTTTGTTAATTTCTTTTTTTTATTATTATTACTTTTGTCAAGTTTCTTTTCTTTTGAGCATTTCATCATTTTGTTGTAGAGGACGAAGAGACGTTCTAAAAATTGGTAGTGTGTGATTACACTGTTTAATAAGCATGTTATGTTTCACATTCTCATACTGCCTTTTTATACATATTTATATACATACATATATACATGTATATATATATATATATATATATATATATATATATATATATATATATAAAAGTATATATATATATATATATATATATATATATATATATATATATATATATATATATATATATACATGTATATATATATATATATATATATATATATATAGATAGATAGATAGATAGATAGATAGATAGATAGATAGATAGATAGATAGATAGATATTTAGATATGGATACATGCATATAGACGCATACACACACACACACACACACACACACACACACACACACACACACACACACATATATATATATATATATATATATATATATATATATATATATATATATGTATATATATATATATATATATATATATATATATATATATATATATATATATATATATACATACACATACATATATGTGTGTATGTATATATATATAAATATATATATATATATATATATATATATATATATATATATATATATATATATATATATATATATAATTTATCTATCTATACATATATATTTATATACATACACATGTACATATATGTATATATATACATACATACATACATATATATATATATATATATATATATATATATATATATATATATATATATATATATATATATATATATATGTATATATATATGTAAATATGTATATTCATTACCAACGTAAGAATTAGGGGGAGTGGAGGTTGTTGGTGAATTAAAGGGTCTTGCTTGAGGAGTTTATTGAGGAGATAAAGGTGTGATCTCTGAGAGTGACCCCGCGCCCCAAGTACCGAGGGCGGGGAGGGGGGGGTGACCTGCCCTGTGACTGCTCTGCTAGGTCTTGGTCTGCTTCTGGTGCTTTCTCCTTCTGCATGACCAAACGTCCTTTATATCCAGCTACTCCTTGTCCTGCTGGCGGAGGTGCCTGGTACCATAATCTTTGGCTGTCATTTTTCCGGGCGTGACGAAGGGCTGGTCGCCGGAAGGGAAAGTCTTGGGCTGGCAAGGAAGGTGCGAAGCCAGGAAGTAAGGCAGCTGCAATCCCTAGGTGTGAAGCCCAACTTATCTGGCTCTGTATAGCGTTGACATACCGCTCGGCCACGCAAACGGATCATCCTTAAGATGTCTGCAACGTCTTACACACTGATGGCACGTCTGGTCGCAAGCTCCCAATACGCTTCTACAGATGGTTGCTGGTGCTCCATGGTCCCTTAGGTCATCACGTGTCAGGGTAGCAGCGTGGCGGAGGTTCACAGTGAGTTGCAACATTCAGTAGGAGGGTCACATCGTCTTCAGGGGCTGAAATATAAGTGTACCAGGCCAGTAAAAGGTCTAAGGAGGAGGATGATGATTCTATTTGTCAGTACCTTATTAAGATGCCAGAAAATGAGAGAATATTAAGAATCTTTGTTGTGAGAAGGCAACATGTCATAAGAAGGTGTACCTTCACATTGTAGAGAGAAAGTTAGTGTGCAAGAATTCCATATCTTCGGGCTAAATAGGCTAGTAACAATGCTCCGGACACGTAAAGTAACGTGAGCGTCTCGGCGCTGTAAAAAATAAAAAAGACGTAAGCGCGGTGGCGTCGCGCAATTCGGAGGCAGCTTGGCCTGAACAAAAGTAAATGTGTGCATCTCGGGCGCAGTGAGACATAAGTATGAGTAACAACAATCGGCGGGCGCAATTCTTCGTAGCAGTCTGGGCGATATTTCTTCGCAGTAGACATAACAGCTTAAAACTAAATTGCGGTGATAATATGTAAGCCTATATAAAGCATGGTGTCTGCAGTGCATTACCCCAATTGCAACAGATTTCGACTCAAGTTAGTTACTAGTTTCATATTCAACAATACCTTAAAATTAAAGAAGCATAAATTCCAGCAGTACTAACAACAAGATATCGAATATTGAGAGTAGAAGCAATTAAAGCGAGTTAGAATTAGTTATAAAACGGATGGTACTTTGTACAAATAATCATCGAGTGAATTCGTGTAGAGCGGTCAAATAGGTGAGTAAAGGGTCAACATGTATGTGTGAATAAGCGAACAAATACCACGGCAAGAAAAGGGAAAGCGATTTTCAAAACACACCATATGTATGAATTCACAGAATGAAAGTGAAAATGCAAGCAGTAACGAAGGAACTGCTAACAAGTATAGCCTATAAAGTGAAGCAAAGATTACTGTAATTTAATTACATATATAAGACACAAATAATATACGATATATTACGATAATTGAATAAATTTAAATAGTTATTTGCTCTGAAAAAAGTAAAACATATACAGTGTGAAGACAACAATAAGTCGATAGTCTGAAAGACACAAAGAACACAATATACGTCAATAAAAGAATGGTTAGGGCGGGAGAATGAGGTGGGGGAGTGAGGCGAGTTGTGAGTTAAAACAATTATGAACAGTGGATCTTGGTAGCGATGACTGGCATTAAGGCGAGGAGGCACTTCGGGAAGAGCTTCTTTCAGGCGTTGTGAAGTTCTTCCACCGCTTGCTTGAAGAGTTTATTGAGGAGGTAAAGGTGTGACCTCTGAGAGTGACCCCGCGCCCCGAATGCCGAGGGCGGGGGGGTGACCTCCTGCCCTGTTACTGCTCTGCTAGGTCTTGGTCTGCTTCTGGTGCTCTCTCCCTCTGCATGACGAGATGTCCTTATATCCAGCGACTCCTTGTCCTACTGGCGGAGGTGCCTGGTACCATATTCTTTGGGTGTCATTCTTCCGGGCGTGACGAAGGGCTGGTCGCCGGAAGGGAAAGTCTTGGGCTGGCAAGGAAGGTGCGAAGCCAGGAAGTAAGGCAGCTGCAATGCCTATGTGTGAAGCCTGACCCATCCAGTTCTGCATAGCGTTGACATTTATATTTATATGTACATATATACATTTATAAATGTATATATATATACATATATATATATACATACATACATAGATACATACATATATATATATATATATATATATATATATATATATATATATGCACATGTATATATATATGATATATATATATATATATATACAATATATACATATGTATATATATATATATATATATACATGATATACATATGTATATATATATATATATCATATATATGTCATATATGTATATATATATATATATATATATATATATATATATATATATATATATATATATATATATATATATATATATATATATATATGATATACATACATATATATGTATATATATATATATATATATATATATATATATATATATATATATATATATTTGTGTGTGTGTTTGTGTGTAGCTATACACACATACACATGTATACAATGTGTATACATATACATATATATATATATATATATATATATATATATATATATATATATATATATACATAGATATGTATATATATATATATATATATATATATATATATATATATATATATATATATATATATATGTATATATATATATATATATATTGATATATAAAGTGTGTGTGTGTGTCCGTGCGTATTTTTGTGCGTGTATGTGTG
>NC_091558.1:32132407-32137407 GCF_042767895.1 Penaeus vannamei | reverse complement strand
TTACTAAGCGTCTGTCTCAGCATAAGTACGCTGTATCCAGGGGACATAGCAACAACGCCCTCTTCTGCCATCAGTGGGACACTGGCCATCAGATGGACTGGAAAGCAGCACGCATTCTCTTCCTTTCCGCTGATGTCCATGCCCGCAGACTGGTGGAATCTTCTCTGATTAAGCTGCTGCCCAATTTCAACTTGAACAGCGGTTTTTCTCCTGCCGACAGCCTCCTCGCTTCCCACATCCTTCGTCTCCTTCCTTATGCCGGTCACCCGTCACATAGACCGCCTGATCCTTCGACCTGACCTGATCCCCCTTTCTCCTGTCCTCACTTGTCTCGTGTCTCCCGTGGTGCCTCGTTTCCTCTCTCCACCTGACCTGGCATTATTATCACCCACTTGGCGTGATCCTACTGAACAAAGTCACTTGACTTTGATATATTCCGAGATTATTTGACAACAAGCTACACAGAAAGCTCCGCCAATTTATCGTGGTTCGCCGCGACAATTGGCCAGGCTTTCTCTGGTAGTAAGTGCCTCCTTACCGCTCCCTTGGAGAGCGAGGTAGCAAACCTGGACTCTCGACCTCTCTTTCCCACTTCCTGGTGCAGCCTGGGCCTGCGGGAAACTCTGGTTTCCAACATTCGCCTGCGGTGACATGATCACACCTCCCTTAAAGCAGGATTAGGGTGCAGAGTGTCTACCACACCAAAACTCCCAGTTCAGCCCACCCAGGGGGATCTCCTGTCCTGTGGTGCTGAAGGGTCGAGTGTAGGAGACAAAGAATTCCAAAGCCCTTCATAAGACCTCAACACCTGAGAATAGGAATAGGGATAGACCTCCGAAAGGGGACCAAACTGACCTATCCTCTCTCAATGACCACAAAATGAATCAGATGATGGCAGTCACCCTGAAGCCTTTCAAAGCTACAGGGGGACAAAAGAAAGTTAAAATGCAGGCCGATAGTGTCCGGCCTGCAGCAAAGAGCAAGGACAAGACAGAAAAATCATCAACAAAGTCTGTCCATGCACCCCAGACCGAGATAAATCTGAACTCCCTTCAGAATTCTCAAAGTCAAGAAGGGGATCAAGCTGAACCAGCCAAACCATCTACCCCCACTACTAAAGGCCTGAAACCCCTGCAAAGGGGAGGCGTGAAGCGATGAAGGGTGGAAACTGACTGAAGGTACCAAAAAAGCCTGAAGACGTCGACAATGCCTACCAACTGGTTAGGGTACTGGAAAAGGAAAGGCAAGTCAGACTTTCAATTCGAATCTGTAGAGATGAGGGCATGATTATTGTCCCCAAAGATAAAGCCACCCTGAACTTCCTGCAGGAAATAAAGGTGCTAAAAAATGGGAGAAAAGTGTGTATCTCATCACTGACCTCCCAAGAGAATAAGACCAAGATGGTGCTACTTGGTTACCCACTAGGGTTTGATCACCTCTCTCCCACAAGTGGTGGAGGCTTCCCGCATGACCAAAGGGAAGTTTCCAACCAGCCAAGTCTTGGTCACCCTCAAGGGAGCCCCAATCCCCACCCTTGATCTGGGTTACTGGGGCTTGTACAAGCTCAGGTCATATGTGCCAGAGCCCTTGAGGTGCTTTATGTGCCAGAAATTTGGGCATCACCAGGCCAACTGCAAGGCCAAAGCCATATGTGGTGTATGCAGCAAGGCACATAAAACAGAAGTGTGCATCAAGGCACACAAAGATGGCCAGAAGGATACAACAGCCAAGTGTCCAAACTGTGCCAAGAAGCATCATGCCTGGAGCCTGGCTTGCTCTGCCAGGAAACAGGCAGTCATTTAAAAGCAGGAGCAAGCCAAAAAGCGTCCTGACTTTGTCCCTGCGCCCCCAGGCACCTATGTCTGGGGACAAAATTAAAGGGAAAGGACTCCCCGACCTCCTAAGAGGAAGGAGACACCCCCCCAGCCAAAGCCGGATACCTCTAACAGAGAATTCCCGAGGCTTGCTAGTGGCAAGAATATGAAAAAGAAACCAAGGGGAAAAGGTTCAAAGGCCACAGCAAAGGACCCTCCAGTAGATGATAATCTCTTCTTTAACGAGAAGGATATGACTCTCCTGCTGAATGCTGTAGTTTCTGCAGTAGCAACAGCCTTTGGGAGGACCAGTGAGGAGGCGGAGAAGGCAGTCCAGGTCGCCATGACGGCTATGACCTAAACTGTCGCAGCCCTGAAGGGAAGGGAGCTAGAAGCCTCCAAACCGAAAACGAGCAGAACTCCCCTCCCTAAATCCTCGAATGGCAGGCTAGCTTCGGGAGAAGCATCATGTGAAACCCCAGCTAGTCTGTCAGGATAGATTGAAACTGTGCAGTATAAGCCCCCACTGCAGGCTGCGTCTGTACAGCCAAAGTTTGATCCCCTGACTCGAGGTGGCACTTCCAACCTAGGCTCTACACCTCTCGGTAGACCCTTAACTGGAATGTCTGACTTTGAGGGAGTAGTAGAATCCTCAATCAACGAGGATCTATATTTATCAGATACCACCAGCACTGGGGCATCTGAAGCTGAAGCAAGTGACACTGAGTGACCATCATGGCACACAATCTAAGCATTCTGCAGTGGAATACCTGCAGCTATAAAAGCAAGAACTCCTTTCTCCAGTCAATAGTGCGAGCAAGGAGCATTGACGTCATCATGCTCCAGGAGACACTGACTATGGGATCTGTGCACTTCTCAGGATATCATGCCTTCACCACTCCAAACCTGGATGGTGCTAGAGGCCTGATGACCCTAGTAAAAGAAGTAATCCCGTGCTCCTTAATAGCCAATCCGCCGCACTGTGGAGATTGCATTGAATCTCTTGCTGTTGAGATTCGGTTGCCTGGCAGTCCTTTAAAAATATATAATGTATATAGCAAACCACTGTGTGAGAGCTTAGATTTAATCCAGGTCTGTGCTACCGCATACACAACCAGCTCTGGATCAGCACCGGAATCTGAATGGATCTCCCACCCCATCATTTCGCATTTAGGCCTGGCAGGAGAACTTGCATTCTTGCAGGTTATCAACAAATCCTGGCAAACAGCCACGGTGCCCCAGAGCTGGAAACAAGCCACAATAGTTCCCATCTCAAAACTAAAGGAGCCTGGCAAGTACCGTCCCATCTCTCTTCTCACCTGCCTGGGTAAAACAGCTGAGAAGATGGTACTCAACAGGCTCCGATGGAAGACGGGACCCCTCATGAAGACCTGTACGGGTTCACAAGGGGTAAGAGCACTGCACACAGCATTGCCACACTCTTAAACACAATTTGCACCACGCCCGCTGTGGTTGCCTTCCTAGACCTGGAGAAGGCTTTTAAATTGGCAAGCCCGCTTGCCATTCAACAGACCCTAATCCACAAAGGAGTCAAAGGCAGACTCTTGGTCTGGATAGCTTTTTTAAAAATAGGTCAGCAAATGTCAGATTTCTAGGCCACCTCTCCCAGCACATGCCACTTGAAAATGGAACTCCTCAGGGTGGGGCTCTCAGTCCAGCCCTGTTCAATACCCTCATGTCCAACATACTCGACATTCACCTGCTAAAGGGATGCAAGATCATCTCTTATGCTGATGACTTGGCAATCATAGCCTTTGGCAATCACTGCCCAAATAGAGTTCAGCGTTGTCTGAACCTGGTGTCTGAAGAGTGTTATAGGACGGGTCTAAAGATATCGGCAGCAAAATTAAAAGCAATAGCTCTGAGAACTAATGTCAGAAACAAAAAACTCACTGTCCAGGGTATGGATCTGGAATGGGTTAAGGACTACCTATACCTTGGGGTGTGGATAGGACACACTTTCAAAAAGGAGATCCAATACCTGCTTGAAAGATCCAAGGAAAGACTGTCAGTCATGAAAGTCATGACAGGGAGACACATAGGAGCAGGACACAAAGTACTAAGATCATTCTATGTACATGCTGTCCGTCCTATTATTGACTATGCATCTGTCGCCCTCATTGCTTCCAGTACAACATTAAAAGAAAAACTGGAAACAATAGAAAACGAAGCAGCCAGGATTATTCTAAGTGCACCCAAGTGGACAAAGGTCATCAACTTCCTCACGAGAGCTGATTTGCCATCCATGGACACCAGAATTTATCTAATGGCAGCACAGTTCCTTTCCAAGGTCCTGCAGGCACCCAGAAACTCTTATCTAAGACAAAGAGTACTTAGACGCCTACAAGACTACCAGTTGTTTGCGGACGACTCTTGGCTTACACATACCGCCAGAGTCTTGATACGCTTTCAGCTAAAAGGACCATTGCTTGCCAAGGGCATAGACTCCCCTCACCCTGACTACAAAGAACCCCCGCCGTCGGCAAACGAAATGATCGAATTCTCAATTCTAAATCTTACAATGAGAAAAGATCAATATTCCATGCCTAGTCTAAAGGCACAAGCGGAAAGGGTCATTGATCAAATAACTCCTCTGGGTAGCATAACATACTACACGGACGGATCTGTGGATCCCATAAACCATACTGCAGGTGCCGGCTTTGCAACAAAGGATACCACAGCATCCATTAGGGTCACTGACAATACCTCAATGCTCCAAGCTGAAACGGTTGCGATCATGGAAGCCCTGACACACGCGTCCCTAAGGGCAGGACACGCCGTTCACACTGATTCAAGAGCAACTGTTGACCACTTGACAGCATCTACCTCTCGACAACAGTACTAACCATAGCCCAAAGAATCCTCAGTCAAGTTAGAATTATCATTAACTAGGTCCCAAGCCACATCGGCATACACGGGAACGAGCTTGCTGACAAACTAGCTGTTAAGGGCAGGGGTATGCCCCCATCCTCCATGATCGTTAAACCCAGCCGAAGGGGACTAAGCCAAAGAACCAAAGCCACAGCGTGTGCGGTCCTCCGGGGAGCACATAGCAGCGAGCGAGTTTGTGATATTTTCTCTAAGTGGTACTCAGATGCTTCAGGCTATGAGCCACTGGCCCTTCCTCCAAACACAAAAATAGGTACCGAAGTCATACGATTCAGA
>NC_091558.1:32077407-32089907 GCF_042767895.1 Penaeus vannamei | reverse complement strand
GAGAGAGAGAGAGAGAGAGAGAGAGAGAGAGAGAGATGTGTGTATGTACATATATATGTATACATATATATTTATGAATGGATATATATATATATATATATATATATATATATATATATATATACATATATACATCGATACATAAATAGATATATGCATACACATATAAATACATACATACATACATATACATGTATAAATATATATATAATATATATATATATATATATATATATATATATATATATATGTATGTACATATATATGTATATATGTATGTACATATATATGTATGAATGCATATATGTATGCATATATCAATATTTTTATGCATACACACATGTATCTATCTATTGTGTGTGTGTGTGTGTGTGTGTGCAGACATAATTTTAGTCCTGACACTAACTTGCCTTACCTACCTGGCACATACTTGCCTTACCTACCTGACACTCACTTGTCTTACCTACCTACCACTCATTTGATTTACCTATCTGGCACTCACTTGCCTAACCAACCTGGCACTTACTAACCCTTACCAACCTGACACTGACTTGCTTTAATTACCTGGCACCCACTTGCCTTACCTACCTGGCACTTAATTGCCTTACCTACCAGTCACTCACTTGCCTTGCCTACCTGACACTTTGTTCCTTTCCCTACCTGGCACTCATTTTTAGTATTCCCTTTTAGGCCATTGAAATACTTTTCTTATTCTGTTTATACCAAGATAGTTTTGGAGAGATGACTGGCACTTCCCTTACCTACCTGGCACTCACATTTCTTACCTATCTGGTATGTACTTGCCTTACCTACCTGGCACTTACTTCCCTTACCTACCTGGCACTCACATTCCTTACCTATCTGGCATGTACTTGCCTTACCTACCTGGCACTCACTTGCCTTACCTAACTGGCAATCACGTGGCTTACCTATCTAGCACTCACTTGCCTTGCCTACTTGGCACTCACTTGCCATACCTACCTGGCACACACTTGCCTTACCTACCTGGCACTTACTTCCCTTACCTACCTGGGACTGTCTTGCCTTACCTGTCACACACTTGCCTTACCTACCTGGCACCTACTTGACTTACCTACCTGGCACTTACTTGCCTGACTTACCTGGCACTCACTTGCTTTACCTACCTGGCAAATGCTTACCTTACCTACCTGGCACTCACTTGCTTTGCGTACCTGGCACTTTCTTTCCTTACCTTCCTGGCTCATGCTTGCCTTACCTACCTGGCACTCACTTGCCTAGCGTACCTGGGACTTTGTTCCCTTCCCTACCTGGCACTCATTTTCAGCATCCCCTTTTAGGCCATTGAAATACTTTTCTTATTCTGTTTATCCGAAGATGAGTCATGCAGAGATGAAGAAAACGAAAAATGTCGATATCTCGAATCACCACCATTGTAGCTGCAAAACCTGGAGCAAACGCATTTTCATTCCAAAATGAAAATTTTATGGCTCATTTTGGGAAGTGTCCAAAAACGATAATGAAGAATTATTTTTTCATACAAATAAATATACATGATATGCCGTTCATATGGTGTATTTTCTTTTCTTTAGTTTTCATCATACATAGTTTGATCTATGAGCAAAACATTTCGAAAATGCAAATTTCCCCTCCCCCCCCCCCATATGGGGGGTAGGATTTCCAAATGATCCGGATCACCACCAAAATTTTATGGAATACTAATTATGCTAAGACAGACCTTTCGTAAATATATATATATATATATATATATATATATATATATATATATATATATATATATATTAGAAAACACAAACAAACAAACAAATAAACAATTAACAAACAAAGAAACAAATGGGTAACAATATAAATACACAAAAGGTCATGGGGTACACGAAAATTATCTATATGTGCTTATATACCTTATAAACATATTTTCACATCGCCATGTAACTATTTTTCGTCTTTCCACTGGGTCTGAGTGTGAAAATTGGCACCGTGGCCCTATAGAGTTAAACAGCAAAATTTCGCAGATGTAAAGCGACTATATCATGGTCCACGACGACCCGGCCGCGGTTAGAAAAGGACACGTTTAATACCCGTCCGACTGGAGAATGGTTATTCTTTCGACCAATATTATGTTGGAAATCCCCATTAGAGCAACAATAATAGGCAAATAATTGATAATTATAGCAATAACAAGTATTTCGTACACGAGTTGTCATGTAAAATGTATAAATAATGAAAAGGAAAAAGATCGCGATTATTAGGCCCTTCACATTTTTATGCATAGTACACGTATTTTCAGTCCGATTTTAACGTATTATGGCTCATTTTGTAGCTGAATAGTAGATCTACTACATGCTGCAATAAGAATTTGCAGTATTCTCATGTGCTTCTTTTAAAAGTGACATTTTCGAAATCTCTTATTAGGGTGTTTTAACAGTCACCTTCGGAAAATATTCACCAAGTAAAGTCGATTTTTCAAAAATGGCTTCTGCATATACTAGTAGAAGGATAGTTCTATTCAGACATATAATGGCTGTATCATTTTTATTATTATTATTTTGTATTTTTGAGTAACTTTTAGAAATGATCAATGTAGGCCTATAGAACCCCAGATCACTGCCACCATTCTACACTATACGTAAGATTTTGAGAAAGCGTTACGTGCTGGCAATGTCCGGAAGACTTCGGAATGCAGGTAGATAATAGAGGATTATAGTGTAGGAAGACTAATCTTATACCTTGTTTTGTTGATACCTAGATAGTGGGTAAAAGAATTCCGGTCACAACATATGTCCAAAATTAACATGTCTCATTTTGTAGGAAAATGACATATCTACAACTTAATCATTAGGGATTTTGCAATTTTTGCCTGTACTTCTTGTGAAAATGAGAAATGTAAGAAAATTTTTATCCCCTTCTGCAAAAGTTCACCCAAAATTTTTTAAGTCGAAATCGAAAAATCTAAAATGATTAAGTTGTAGATATTGAATACTTCTAACAAAAGATCAAGTACAATTAAAAGTCTTAGCGTTTCTAAAGTCGGAATCCTTTTACCCAGGCGCTGCATTTTCAACATAGCAACATTCGATTTTTAAAAATAATAATTCAAAAACTGTGCGGCCGATTTCGAAAAAGAATCGACCACAGGCAATGGGAAGAGGTCTAAATAAAAGGGTATGAGTTTCATCAGAATTGGCAAGAAAACGAAAAAAAAAAAAAAAGAGAAAACAGACGGTCTCCAGAATAATAAGTTTGGTGCTTGTTCGACATGTTTTTTGCATATTTTTACTGTGCTTGTACAAACGACAAATGTGTAAAAAAAAAAAAAAAAAAAAAAAAAAAAAAACATCCTGGTAGTCAGTTATTCCAAAACAAGATCTAGGGTGATTTTTTTAAAATCACATCAGAATGCATGTGTAATTGTTTTCTAGATTTTATATAATTGAATTTTTGTCAATTTCCAATATGAGAACTCAAGTACACAATAAATCAAAAAAATTTCGGTCTATTTCGAAAATTCTACCTGGCACGTGCTTCCTTCACTTACCTAGCACTCACTTCCCTTACCTACCTGCCACTTCCATTACCTACCTGGCATTCACTTGCCTTAGGTACCTGGCACTCACTTGCCTTCCCTACTTGGCACTCATTTGCCTTACCTACCTGGCACTCACTTGCCTTACCTACCTGGCACTCACTTGCCTTACCTACCTCGCACTCATCTGCCTTACCTACCTGGCACTCACTTACCTACCTGGCACTCACTTGCCTTACCTACCTGGCACTTACTTCCCTTACCTACCTGGTACTAACTTGCCGTACTTACCTGGCACTCACTTGCCTAACCTACCTGGCACTCACGTCCCTTACCTACCTGGCACTCACTTCCCTTACCTACCTGACACTCGCCTTACCTACATGGCACTCACTAGCCTTACTTGCCTGGCACTCACTTGCTTTACTTACCTGGCATTCACTTTCATTACCTACCTGGCACTCACTTGCCTTACCTACCTTGACTCACTTGCTTTACCTACCTGGCACTAACTTCCCTTACCTACCTATCACTCACTTGCCTTACCTACCTGGTACTCACTTGCTTTACCTACCTGGCACTTACTTCCCTTACCTACCTGGCACTCACTTGTCTTACCTACCTAGCACTCACTTGCTTTACCTACCTGACATGCAATTACCTTACCTACCTAGCACTTACTCGCCTTACCTACCTGGCACTCATTTATAGTATCCCTTTTTAGGGTATTGAAATACTTGCCTTATTCTGTTTATACAAAGATAGTCATGGAAAGATGATTAAAACGAAAAATGTCGATATCTCGAAACACCTTAATTAAAGGTGCAAAGCCTGTAGCAGACGCAATTTTATTCCTGGCACTCACTTTCCTTACTTACCTGGCAATTTCTTCTCTTACTTACTTGGCACACATTTTCAGTATCCCTTTTTAGGACATTGAAATACTTGCCTTATTTTGTTTATACCAATATAGTATTGGAAAGATTGTAGCTAATCCTATCGCAGACGCATTTTTAGTCCTAAATAAAAGTTTTATGGCTCATTTTGTAGATGAAAAATAAAACTTATACTTGTTCTAGATGTTTATTACATTATTTTCCTATGCTTGTAAAAACGAGAAATGTGTAAAAAAAAAAAAAAAAAAAAAGAAAAAAAAAATTCTCTCTCTCTATATATATATGTATAAATGAAATCGAAAAAAAAACTGCTTCGAACAAAGCACTATATCTAGGATGAATCTATTGAAAAATAACGTAAGAATGCATGTATAATTCTTTTCTGGATTTTACATAATAATTACGTTTTTGTCAGTTTTCAAAATGAGAACTATTTTGACAATAATTCAAAAACTTTTCGGCCGATTTCGAAAAATCGACCACAGGGATCAGGCACGGGTCTAAATAAAAGGGTGTTTCATCAAGATTGGCAAGAAGAAAAAAAAAAAGAGAAACACCGTCCCCTTATCTAACTCATAATAAGGGGCACTCACTTGCTTTAACTATCTGGCACGCACTTGCCTTAACTACCTGTCACTCACTTGCCTTACATACCTGGCACTCACTTCCATTACCTACCTAGCACTTACTTCCATTAACTTCCTGGGTATTGAAATACTCGCCTTATTCTATTTATACCTTGCACTCAATTGCCTTCATTATATATATATATATATATATATATATATATATATATATATATATATATATATATATATATATATATATATATTTATATAAAACACTGTCCCCTTTTATAAATGACAATAGCTTGCCCAACCTATTTGCCACTGACACGACTTGCCTATATGAAACGTACTTGACTTACCTACCTTGCACGTTTCGCCCCACCTACCTGGTAACTTCTTGCTTTACTTACCTGGCACGTGTTTTCTTCACCTACCTGACAAGTGCTCGTCTTACCTACTTCACTTACCTTACCTACCTGACACTTACTTCCCAACCTACCTGGCACTAACTTGCCTTACTTACCTGGCACTCATTTGCCTTACCTACCTGGCACTTACATGCCTTACCTACCTGGCACGTACTTGCTTTACCTACCTGGCACTCAATTTATTTATTTATCTGTCACTCGCCTGCCTTACCTACCTAGCACTCACTTGCCTTACGTACCTGGCACTCACTTGTCTTACATACGTGGCGCTCCTTCCCTTACCTACCTGCCTGGCACTCACTTGCCTTACTTACCTGGCACTTACTTGCCTTACCAACCTGGCACTCAACTGCCTTACCTACCTGGCACTTGATTCCCTTACCTACTTAGCACCCACTTGCCTTACCTACCTTGCACTTACTTGCCTTACCTACCTGGCACTCACTTGCCTTACCTACCTTTTAATTTCTTCCGTTACCTACTTGGCACTCATTTTCAGTATCCCTTTTTAGGGCATTGAAATACTTGCCTTATTTTGATTATACCAAGATTACTAAGTAATGGAAGGATTAAGAAAATGAAACAGGTCGGTATCTCCAAACACAATCAATGTAGCTGCAAAACCTGTAGCCGACGCATTTATAATCCAAAATAAAAGTTTTATGCTTCTTAATATATATATATATATATATATATATATATATATATATATATATGTATATATACATATATATATATATTATATATATATAATGTATTATATATATATATATATATATATATATATATATATATATAATGTATATATATATATATATACATATATATATATATATATATATATATATATATATATATATATATATATATATATATATATATATATATATATATATATATATAATCTGATAGTTGGTTGTTCAATATATACATAAATACATATATATATATATATATATATATATATATATATATATATATATATATATGTATGTATGTATGTATGTATGTATATATATATATATTATATATTATATATATATTTATATATATATATTATAGAAAATTTGATCGAAAAAACTTCTTCAAACAAACACTAGATCTAGGACGAAACTTTTCAAAAATCACATTAGAATGCATTTGAAATTCTTTTCTGGATTTTACATAATTATTGCGTTTTTGTCAGTTTTCAACATGAGAACTATTTTGACAATAATTCAAAAATTTTCGGCCGATTTCGAAAAATCGACCATAGGGATCAGGTATGGGTCTAAATAAAAGGGTGCGAGTTTCGTCAAAATCGGCAAGATAGAGAGAGAAAGAAGAAAAAAACGGTCCCCTTATCTAACTGACAACTTGCCTTACCTATCTGGCCCTGACTTCAATTGCTTATATGACATGTATTTGACTTACCTACCTAGCACGTTTTTGCCCCACCTACCAGGTAAGATCTTGCCTTACCTAGCTGTCAAGTGCTTTCTTCACCTACCTGGCAAGTGTTTGCCTTACCTACCTGGCACTCACTTGCCTTACCTACCTGGCACTCACTTGCCTTACCTACCTGGCATTCACTTGCCTTACCTACCTGGCACTCACTTGCCTTACCTACCTGGCACTACTTGCCTTACGTACCTGGCACTTACTTGCCTTGTCTACCTGGCACTTGTCTTATCTACTTGGCAATCACTTGTCTTGCCTATCTGGCACTCACTTGCCTCACCTACATGGCACTCATTCTAAGTATCCCTTTTTGGGGTATTGAAATACTTGCATTATTCTTAGTTTTTTTTAGTCCAAAACTAAAGATTTGTGGTTCATTTTGTAGCTGAAAAATAAGTCTAGTGCTTGTTTGAGATGGTTTATGCAATTTTTCCTTTGTCAAAAACGACAACTATTAAAGAAAAAAAAATCCTGATACTCGGTTATTCACTATATATATATATATATATATATATATATATATATATATATATATATATATATATATATATAATATAATATATATATATATATATATATATATATATATATATATAATGAAATAGTTCATTGTACAAGCACTATATCTATGATGAATCTGTTGGAAATTTACATCAGAATGCATGTGTAATTCTTTTCTGGATTTTACATAATAATTGCGTTTTTGTCAATTTATACGAGTTTGACAGAAATTCAAAAACTTTTCGGTCGATTGCGAAAAATCGATCATAGGGATCAGGCACGGGTCTAAATAAAAGGAGTTAATTTTTATCAAAACCGGCAAGAAAATCGAAAAAAAAAACACGGTCCCTTATGCAACTAACAATAACTTGCTTTTCCTACCTGGCACTGACTTCACTTGCCTATATGACACGTACTTGACTTACCTACCTGGTACGGTTTTCCCCCATCTACCTGGTAAGTTCTTGCCTTGCCTACCTGGGAAGTTCTTGCCTTACCTACCTGAGACGTAATTCCTTCACCTACCTGGCATTTATTTCCCTTACCTATCTCGCACTCACTTGCCTTTCCTACCTGGCACTCACTTGCCTTAGCTACCTGGCATTCATTTTTGCCTTACCTATCTAGCACTCACTTACCTTACCTATCTGGCCCTCTCTTGCCTTACCTTTCTGGCACTTTATTGCCTTACCTACCTGGAACTTACTTGCCTTGCCTACCTGACACTCACTTGCCTTACCTACCTGGCACTCACTTGTTTTACCTACCTGGCACCCACTTGCATTACTTACCTTACTTACCTGGCACTTACTTGCCTTACTTACCTGGCACTTATTTCCCTTATCTACCTGACACATTTTCAGAATCCCTTTATAAGGTATTGAAATACTTGCCTTATTCTGTTCATACCAAGATTCTCATGGAAAGATGAAAAAGTAAGAAATCTAGTGCTTCTTCTAAAAATTTTTTTTTCCCCTTTTGCTTGTAAAAACGACAAATGTGTGTAAAAAAATAATAAAAAATAATAAAATGTCCCAATACTCGGTTATTCAAAAAAATAAATTAAAAAAAAAATCTCGAAATCAACAAAACTGCTTCGAATAAGCACTAGATCTAGTATGAACCTGTTTAAAAATCCCATCAGAATGCATGTATAATTCTTTTCTGGATTTTACATAATATTTACGCTTTTTTCGATTTTCAAAATTTCATTGACAATAATGATAAAACGAAAAATCGATCACAGGGATAAGCCATGGGTCTAAATAAAAGGGTGCGAGTTTCATCAAAATAGGGAAGAAAATCGAAAAATCAAAAAGAAAAGAAAAGAAAAGAAAAAAAAAAAAAGAAGCAGGCGGTCCCCCAAACTGACAATAACTTGCCTTACCTATCTGACACTGACTTGACACGTAATTGCCTTTCTTACCTGGCATGTTTTTGCCCCTCCTATTTGCTAAGTTCTTGCCAAACCTACCTGGCAAGTGCGTGCCTTACCTACCTGACACTCACTTGCTTCAAAAACCTGTCACTTGCTTTACATACCTTGCACTCGCTTGTCTCACTTACCTGGCACTTACATGTATTAGCTACCTGACACATACTTGCCTTAGCTACCTGGCAAATGCTTGCCTTACCTACCTGGCACTCACCTGCATTACTTACCTGGCACATGCTTGCCTTACCTACCTGGCACTCACTTGCCTCAGAAACCTGTCACTTGCCTTACCTACCTGGCACTCACTTGCCTTACTTACCTGGCACTCACATGTATTAGCTACCTGACACATGCTTGCCTTAGCTACCTGGCAAATGCTTGCCTTAGCTACCTGGCAAATGCTTCTCTTACCTACCTGGCACTCACCTGCATTACTTACCTGGCACTCACCTACATTACTTACCTGGCACATGCTTGCCTTACCTAGCTGGCACTCACTTGCCTTACATACCTGGCACTCACCTGGCTTACCTACCTGGCTCTCACTTGCCTCACCTACTTGTTTTACCTACCTGGCACTCACTTGCCTTACCTACCTGGCATTCACTTGCCTTACTTATCTGTCACTTGCTTATCTATCTGGCATTCATTTGCCTTACCTATCTGGCACTTACTTGCCTTACCCATTTGGCACTCACTTACCTACCTGTCAGTTACTTACCTTCCCTACCTGGCATTAACCTGCCTTACCTATCTGGCACTTGCCGTACCTTCCTGGCACTCCCTTGCCTTACATTCTTGGCACTCACTTGCCTAACATACATGAAACTCACTTGACTTACCTACCTGGCATCCACTTGCCTTACCTACCTGGCACTCACTAGCCTTTACCTTTCTGGCACTAACTTGCCTGGCACTTAAATGCCTTACCTATCTCGCAAGTGCTTGCCTTACTTACCTGTCTGTCACTTACCTTACCTACCTGGCAATCCCTTGCCTTACCTACCAGGCACTCACTTGCTTTACCTATCTAGCCCTCACTTGTCTTACCTACCTGGCAAATGTTTACCTAAGCTACCAATCATTCACATGCCTTAATTACCTGTCACTCACTTGCTTCACCTACCTGGTATTTACTCGCTCTACCTATCTGGCATGTGCTTGCCTTTCCTACCTGGCACTTACTTTCTTCTCCTACCTCGTACATGCTTGCCTCACCTTCCTTGCCTTATCTGGCACATACGTACCTTTTCTACCTGAAACTCACTTGCCTTACCTACCTAGCACTCTCTTCACTTACCTCGGACATGCTTGCCCTACCTACCTGCCACTCAATTGTCTAACCTACATGCCACTCGTTTGCTTTACCTACCTAGCACTTACCCTACCTGACTGACAATGATTTGCTTTACCTACCTGGCATGTGCTTACCCTCCCACCTGGCAAGTGCTTGCCCTACCTACCTGTCAGTCACTTGCCTTACCTACCTAGCATGTACTTGCCTTACTGGCTTGGCTCTCAATTGCCTTACCTGATACTTGTCTTACCTACCTGGCACGTGTTTGCTTTACTAACCTTACACTTACTTTACCCACCTAGCACACACTTGCCTTACCTACCTGGCACTAACTTGCCTTACCTACCTGGCACTCACTTGCCTTACATACCTGGCACTCACCTGGCTTACCTACCTGGCTCTCACTTGCCTCACCTACTTGGCACTTACTTGTTATACCTACCTGGCATTTACTTGCCTTACTTATCTGTCACTTGCTTATCTGGTATTCATTTGCCTTACCTATCTGGCACTTACTCGCCTTACCTATTTGGCACTCACTTACCTATCTGTCATTTATTTACCTTACCTACCTGGCATTAACTTGCCTTACCTATCTGGCACTTACTTGCCTTACCTATCTGGCACTTATTTGCCTTACCTATCTGGCACTTACTTGCCTTACCTATCTGGCACTTACTTGCCGTATCTTCCT
Organism: Penaeus vannamei; assembly: GCF_042767895.1. Lineage (NCBI taxonomy): Eukaryota > Metazoa > Arthropoda > Malacostraca > Decapoda > Penaeidae > Penaeus > Penaeus vannamei. Next base: position 32,079,124 of record NC_091558.1, on the reverse strand, counting down.
GGCACTCCCTTGCCTTACATTCTTGGCACTCACTTGCTTAACCTACATGGAACTCACTTGCCTTACCTACCTGGCACTTAAATGCCTTACCTATCTAGCAAGTGCTTGCCTTACTTACCTGTCTGTCACTTACCTACCTGGCAATCACTTGCCTTACCTACCTGGCCCTCACTTGTCTTACCTACCTGGCAAATGTTTACCTAAGCTACCAATCATTCACATGCCTTAATAACTTGTCACTCACTTGCTTCACCTACCTGGTATTTACTCGCTCTACCTATCTGGCATGTGCTTGCCTTTCCTACCTGGCACTTACTTTCTTCTCCTACCTCGCACATGCTTGCCTCGCCTTCCTTGCCTTATCTGGCACATACGTACCTTTTCTACCTGAAACTCACTTGCCTTACCTACCTAGCACTCACTTGCCTAATCTACCTTGCACTTGCTTTCTTCACTTACCTCGGACATGCTTGCCCTACCTACCTGCCACTTAATTGTCTAACCTACATGCCACTCGTTTGCTTTACCTACCTAGCACTTACCCTACCTGACTGACAATGATTTGCTTTACCTACCTGGCATGTGCTTACCCCTCCCACCTGGCAAGTGCTTGCCCTACCTACCTGTCAGTCACTTGCCTTACCTACCTGAATCTTACTTGCCTTACTGGCTTGGCTCTGAATTGCCTTACGTGTTTGCTTTACTAACCTTACACTTACTTTACCCACCTAGCACACACTTGCCTTACCAACCTGGCACTAACTTGCCTTACTTACCTGGCAATCATTTGCCTAACCTACAAGGAACATGTTTGCCTAACCTACCTGGCATTCATTTGTTTTACCTACCTAGCACTTACCCTACCTACCTGACAATATCTTTCCTTACCTACTTAGAAAATTCTTGCATTACTTACCTGGTGTTTACCTTATCTGTCAGTCACTTGCCTTACCTGACAATTGCCTTGCCTACCTGGCAAGTAATTGATTTTCCTACCTGACGCGAGTTTGCCCCTCCTTCCTTACCTACCTTTCGCTTACTTGCTTTGGATACCTGGTATATGCTTGCCTTGCCTACATGGCAAGGACTTCCCTTACCTACCAGACACTTACTTGCCTTAGCTATTTAGCACGTGCTTGCCTTACCTACCTGGCACTTACTTGCCTTTCCCTGGTACTCACTTGCCTCATGTACCTGGCACATCCTTGTCTCAGATACCTAGCACTCACTTTCCTAACCTACCTTGAACTTACCTTACCTACCTGGCAGTTATATGCTTTACCTACCTAGGAAGCGCTTGCCTTACCTGGTACTTACTTGCCTTCCCTACCTGGCACTCACTTGCCTTTCCTACACGGCACTCACTTGCCTTACCTACTTGGCACATGCTTGCCTCATCTACCTGGCACTCACTTGCCTTCTGTACATGGCACTCACTTCCTTTACCTACCTGGCACTCACTTGCCTTACCTACCTGGCACTCCCTTGCCTTCCTTACCTGGCACTCGGTTGCCTTCCTTACCTAGCACTCATTTGCCTTACCTACCTGGCACTCCCTTGTTTTACCTACCTGGCACTCACTTCCTTTACCTACCTGGCACACACTTGCTTTACCTATGTGGCACATGCTTGCTTCACCTACCTGACACTTTCTTTACCTACCTGATAATTTCTTCCATTATAGGGACCGTATGGTCGACCATCTTTCGGCGTTTTT
>NC_091558.1:32057407-32059907 GCF_042767895.1 Penaeus vannamei | reverse complement strand
CGTGAGAGCTTCCCCGTAGTGGATTCGAATCTCTTCTTTCATTCCATTTATCTCTCTATTTTGTCCTTTCTCTTCTTTCTCTGTCTTTGCTATGGCTGCTTATTAGTCAGCCTGTCTATTGGTCGTTCTCTCATTCTCTCTGTGCTACTTTGGTATGCACAAACACACACGCACACACAAACATATACATCTCTCTCTCTCTCTCTCTCTCTCTCTCTCTCTCTCTCTCTCTCTCTCTCTATATATATATATATATATATATATATATATATATATACCGTGATAAAGTTGGGGGCGTGGAGCAGGTGAATTAAAGGGGACTTAGCTTGAGGGTTTATTGAGAGAGATATGATGTAACCCCACGAGAGGCCCGTACCCTGGCTGCCGAGGGCGGAGCGGTGACCTGCCCTGTTCGGCGTGTGCTCTTGGTCTCCTGTCTCTCCGGTTTCTATCCGGGGCAGGTGCCTGCTTCTGTATTTTGGGGCCTCAGTTCTTCCGGCCGTGTCAAAGGGGATGAATTTGCCAGAATAGTGGGAGAAAGTTACTTGGGCATACAAGGCTCAGGTGTGGCAGGTGCGATACAACTGTTCCCTCTGGAGAGGTAAACACAGGAAGGTACAGTTTCCGATTCGACCACGGACACGTGTGGAACGATATTGCTTACATGCACACACACATACTTATATGTAAAAATCTATCTATCCACACACACACACAAACACACACACACACACACACACACACACACACACACACACACACACACACACACACACACACACACACATATATATATATAGTTAAATTTGGGTATGGATAGAAGAAATGGAGAAAAAACTGTTGGCCTTCACTTTTTGTCTAAAAGTAATATAAAATCAACAAATCATAAACTACAAAAATTGACGTTTGTGATTCCTTGATGGCACTTACATGACATAAAGACTTTCTTTACGGAAGCAAGTCTACATTTTGCAGACAAAAGAACACTGGGTCTTGAATTTACTTTTGACGAACATGCTCTTCCTTAAACTAGTCTATCCTCAAATACAACAGAAAATGTAAATCGGTAAAGTACTGTCCAGAGTTTCAAGAAAATGGAATAATTAAGCACTTCTTCCTAAGCACTTAATAGTCGAAAGAAAATAATACTCTCGAATATTGCAGTACACCATGCCCGCAGCACTTCCATCACCAAAGGAATTCTACCCAGTTGTGTGTTATTTCACACAATCTGCGGTACTTTATTCACAAATCAATACAATCACACGTGAACATATATCTGCTAAAAGATGGGACGTTTTTAGTTTTATAATGCATAACAAGTCCTCATACAAATCTCAACACTCTGATACCCTCTTTTCTTAAGAAGCGCAGCTTTCACATTTTAATTTCCGTTGCACCTGTTCTCTTTCCATTTTATAGTGTACTTTCACTTCATATTCAAAACATAGTGGAAATGTTCAATTCACCATGGCGTCTCCTTAACAGCAGAACAGCAGTTCCCATTCATCACACTGACAGCCGCTAGAAACTTATTTCTCCCCTCATTATTACACCGGTCTCCTTTTAGTATGACCGCAAACTCTCACCCAGCCATCACCACAGTAAAATGGGCCTCCTAGTTCAGTTACAGTGGGGATGCATGCGTCTCTTCCTCTTCTGTTCGCACTGCACTCCCAACGCCTAATCTCTGTGGCGCGAAGTTTGTTATCCGGTAATCTTTTGTATCCATATATATGTGTGTAAGTATAAATGTATGAATGTATATGTACGTATAAACACACAAACACATATACATGTGTGTGTATGCGTATGCGTGTGTGTGTGCGCGCGTGCGTGCGTGTATATGTCCTGCTCCGGAATTATATTTCTGTACACCTACTAGCTGGGTCCTACTTATGGACATCTGGCATACTTAGTGTAGATTTTTATGAATGAGACGAAAACCCTAGGTTGTTTGTAACAATTAGTACGATTGGTTGAATATAAATAACCAATGTGTACTAGTAGAGTAAGGTGGGGTAGAAAGCCATCCTTCAGGAAGAACCCCAATTGTATTTACAGTATTACATCTAATGTTCTGAAACAGCTTTTACCCGATACCTTGGTTGGTGAACAATTAACGGTGAAAATATCTATTTTCTGAGCTTTATAAGATGATAATTTAAAAAAAGCCTTTTGTCCCATGCGTGTGGCAAAAGACCTAGGAGTTGGCTTTTTACTCCCATACTGAAATATATTTTGGAGCATCAATGAAACAATAATATAGAATACCATACTTTAATTTTCATGTAGAACATTAAAAATGGGTATTTCATATAAACCATCGCACACCTACTTCATATTTTGTTTATAATTCCAATAATTGATTTTTTTTATAAACTTTGCAAAATAATGCTCATGATCATAGACTCACAACAATTATCCCAACTCTCTACAAAATTTCAGTTGGTTCTTTCCTTTAGTCAAATAATCTGTAAAAACTATAACTCCTTCCAAT
>NC_091558.1:32017407-32019907 GCF_042767895.1 Penaeus vannamei | reverse complement strand
GCATTTCGTAAAAGAGGTAGATAAAATTTTATATATATATATATATATATATATATATATATATATATATATATATATATATATATATATATATATATATATATATAAGAAAACGTAAAGACACGAGTTGCATTCTAAGTAAAATGTCTGTGAGTGGGAACTACTTCTGTTCTGTGTCTAGACAACGCACCATACGGAATGCCGGAAATACAAGGGAAATTGCAAATATATTTTCAGATATGTGAGCATTAGACGTTATGCTCATGCAAGGATAAGCTATCATTTATTCGCCTGACCGCTTCTTCATGACCAATGAAGAAAACATACACAAACACACACACAAAGACAGAAAAAAGCAAGAGAGAAAGAGATTGAATGGAGGTGAGAAAAAAAAGGGAGAGAGAAGAAAACTGATTCAAAAAGAGCTGGAGTGAAAGAAAAAGAGAAGGATAGGGAGGGGGTACAGAAAAAAAAAACATACAGGCCCAAAGACGGACAATTAAACAGAGAGAGAAAGAGTGGCAGACAGACAAACAATCATATGTACAAAACGATACACAAACAAAACAACCAAAACAAGAACATAGCATGCCCCCTCATAAAAAAAGAAAAAAATGAGACAAAAAAGTATAAAAGCAAATAAATAAGGATAATAATAGCAATAATGATAACAATAAAAATCTTACCCCGTAGGATTAGCATGGAGCGTGCGTGAGTGTTCAGGCTTAGGCGAGACTGAGGTAGCTGGGGCGCCGGGCAGCGTCCCCGTCCAGCGAGAGTTCCACGTGATCTGCCAGTCCCTGTCTCCACGCCCTCGGATGTCCAAGCTGGAGAGGAAGGAATGAAAGGAGGAGGTTCGTGTGTGTCTCCTTTCAGTTTTGTGCATATTCGCGTTTTTTTTTTTTTTTTTGCGTGTTTGAGTGTGTGTGTGTGTGTGTGTGTGTGTGTGTGTGTGTGTGTGTGTGTGTGTGTGTGTGTGTGTGTGTGTGTGTGTGTGTGTGTGTTTATCGATCTCAAAGAATTTAAGAAAAAAAACATTTTAAACAATCTTCTATAAGAGTAGCATGTATGTGCAGAGAAGTCATTTACTTTAACATTATTAGGAATGTCGCTAAGACAAAAAAGGAAGAGAAGGAAAAAATCGTAGATACTACAGTTATTACTTCTTATTTATTGATAGAATAAATAGAAATGGCATCTAATCGTCCTCTTACAGCCATGCCTATGCCTCTATTTATCATTTAAGCTAAGACTATTACTACCACCACCACCACTGATACTACTACTACTACCAACACTACCACCACTGATATTACTACTACTACTACTACCACCACCACTATCACCTCTGATACTGCTACTACTACTACCACCATTGATACTACAACAACTACTTCTACTCCTACCACTACTGATACTACAACGACTACTACTACTATTACCACCACTGATACTATTATTATTACTACCACCACTATCACCATTGATACTATTACTACTACTACCATCAATGATACTACAACTGCTACTACTAGTACTACTACCACTATCACCACTGATACTACTACTACTACTACCACCGCTGATACTACTACAACTACTACCACCAATCATACTACTACTACTACTACTACTACTACCACCACTGATACTACAACTACTACTACAACTATTACCACCAATTATACTACTGCTACTACTACTACTACCGCTATCACCACTGATACTACTACTACTACCACTACCACCACCAATACAACTACTGCCCCTGCGAAAGCGTATGGCTCACGTGATAGACGCGGCCTCCTGTCGGGGCGGGAGACGGAACTCGGTAACGGCGTCGGCCCCGCACGCGCCGCCGACCAGCCGCTGCCCCGATTCTCGCCGCAGCGCCACGATCGTCAGGTTCCACGTGTTGCATGAGCCTGGGGAGTGGGTTGGGGGGGGGGGGGCAGAGGGGAATGGTATGAGTATTTTGGCTGAAATGATAATGATATTAATTGATGGAAATGGTGAGAGTGATAATTATAAGGATAAGAATCGGTAGGAATGGGGAGAATGATAATGATGATGGGAATGTTGAGTGAAAATAATAATGGAAATAGTGATGGAAATGGTAATATTACCAACGGTACTAATGATGATTATTATTATGTCTTTAATAATAGTGATAAGGATGCTGCTGCTGATGGTAATGATGATAACAGCAATAGCAATAGTAATGATCATAACAATAATCATAATAGTAATAGTGATAATAACAATGATAATAACATGGTAATAAAAAATCACAATGACAATAGTAATAACAACGATAATATTTGTTATCTGATAAACATAATGCTAGTAATAATAATGCTATAATAAGAACAATAACAATGATAACAAAAATGATAATAATTATGAAAATAATAAAAACAACAAAAACAATGATCAGGAGAATGACAATAGGGATAATGGCAATAAGGATAAGGATAATAATATTCATAACTGTGATATT
>NC_091558.1:31984907-31987407 GCF_042767895.1 Penaeus vannamei | reverse complement strand
ATTTTTTGTCCTTTTGGTTATGTATTTTTCTATTTGCACATCTATCAGGGTATTGTTCTATCAATTCTGTATAGATGTTACTGATATATTCCCCTCCTCTTCTCTTGCATTTGTATTTTATTCTTTTGGTTGTCTATTTGTCTATTTGCCCGTCTATCAGGGTGCTGGTCTATGTAGGAACTTCTGGGTTGTTTGCTTGTTGTTGTTTCTATTTACCGATAACCAAGCGAGCTATCCGTCTACTACGAATCCATCCGACCATCCACTCATTCATCTTCCCATCCTTCAGTTAATCCATCAATATCTATATATGTCCATTAATCTTAACCTATCGAACCCTCAGTCTCTCTTCACCTATCCGTTTCTATCTGTCTGTCCACGAGTTTCTATTTCATTCATCTTTGCAAGCATTGTCATACATCTCGATCCATTCACAAATTCGTCTATTAATTCTCTAAATCATCAATCTATCCATTGAGAAATCCGACAGAGTACCTATTTAACATGATACTAATCCTTGGACCTCAAGCACGCCATCCGGACATCTATCAAACCATTTATCAATCTATTATCTATTCAACCCATATACCAGTTCATATATCCAATGACTAGATCACCAATTCAAAGCCTTATTCATACATTCCTCCATCTTCCCACCATGACCATATCACTCCACCAATCCACGCTCTCATCCACGAACCCAAGCCCGCTACTTACTCTGGCGGGAGATCCATGGAGAGAAAGGTGAGCGTGCCCGAAGTGGCTGGACTCGACATCACCAGCAGGTATCGACACCGGACATTGGGGGGGTACATGCCCGGATACCCAGGTGAGGTCAGGTGACACGCCCCTTCCCTCATGCAGTGGACGTCCTGGTAGAGCCAGTCGCATGCTGGCAGGGAGAGAGGAAGGTGGTGGGTTACGGTTGGTATAGAACTGTTAGATTTGTTTGTCTTATATTTTGCCTATCATTAAAATCTTCTATTCTTTCATTTTCTTTGGTCATTCGTGATCCCTCTCTCTCCCCCTCCCCTCCCTCTCCCTCCAACCAGGCACTCTCATCCTTCAAATGTGTCTAAAACAAGTATATAACAACGGAACACAGACGGGGCAAGAGGACAATGATCTCCCAAGCGGCGACCACAAAAACGAGGGGCAGTAAGTTTATTAGACACTCCAGGGACAGCCTCTTAGAAGGAAAAGAACGGCAGGGGCGCGGGACACACGAGTAAGCCCAATGGAAAAAAGAGAGAAGGGCGGTGTGTTTACGAGGGTGAGGTGGAGGGGCTTGTGGTTTAAGCAGATACTGTAAATAAAATGGTAATGATGATGATAACAATGATGATAATAATGATGACATTAATAATAATAATAGTAATAGTAGTAATAATAGCATTAATATTAACAATAACAGACATTAACGATGTTATTGTTTTCATATTAATAATAATATAATAATAATGGTGATGATAATAATAACAGCAATAATTTCATTTGTAATAATGTTCATGATATTAACTATGGTTACATTGACAATAAAGAGTATAACAATTGAAATAAGAGTTATGTATTATGATAATTATAACAATAATAATAGTAATAAAGATAATGATAAAACTAACAATGGTAATAACGATGATTATAAATGAAATGATGATAGCAGTAGTAATTATTATGATAATGATTACAGCAAAAATGGTACGATAATTACCATTATTATCACTCATTTTCTTCATCGTCATTATTGTTCTTTTTCTTCATTACTGCTCTAATAACGATGATTATGACAATGATAATAATAGTGATGATGATAATCATAAAATGATGATAATAATGATAATGAATTTAGCAAGCTATTTAATTGTTGTCATAAATACGATCTTTACGATCATAATTATTATTATCATCATTTTTATTACCATTGCTATTGTTGTTGTTATCATCATTATAATAACAATAATAATAGTCATGCTAATGACAATGTTAATAACGATAATAATATAATTATATTATTATTGTTATCATTGTTGTAATTACCATCATTACTATAATCATTGTTATAATTATCCTTATTATATTTCTATCATTATCATTATCATTTTTATTATCATTAATATCATTATCATTATTATTATCATCTTCATTGTTATCACCTTGTTAGTTGTTGAGTTGGTTAGTTATTTGTTCGTTGGTTACCAGGATAACTCAAAACGTTATGAACAGATTCTCACTGACTTGTGCCTTAGACTAACTTAGATCCCATTAAATGTCAGTGATGATCCTTGTTATGATCCGGATCCATGATAGTTAGCAGGATGATTCCAAAAGTGATGAACAGATTTTTAATGAAATTGTACCAGAGGCGTGTCCTACTTCATCTTAGATCCGGGTTACAAAAAAAATTAAGGATTTATCAGCACTGCGAGATAGGGAAACAAGGACGTCGCCAGTGTACTTCAGAGAGGTGATTTTAATATGATTCTTTAAGTGTGAATAATTT
>NC_091558.1:31942407-31944907 GCF_042767895.1 Penaeus vannamei | reverse complement strand
TGTGTATATATATATCATATATATATATACATATATATATATATATTTATATATATATATATATATATATATATATATGTATATATATCTATATATATATATATATATATATATATATATATATATATATATATGTATGTTTATATATATATATATGTATATATATATATATATATATATATATATATATATATATATATATATATATATATATATATATATATATATATGTAGACACACACACACATGCACACACGGATCCGATATTGGCCCGAGGAGAGTCATAAATCGACCACGAAAACTGAATTCTCACCGACATAGCTCCTCACGAGAGCGTCCACGTGTCAGAGAGACATTTCGATTATTCCATTATTCGGACGTGGCTGAATGAACCGTCGTCTTTGAAGTGAGTGTGTAAAATAGGAAAATTGATGAATGTTGTGGAAGGAAACAAAGGAGAGTTGGTATTTCATTCTTGAGTTAATATTGTGAGAAATGGACAGAAGTGATGAATAGCAAATGACACAAAGGAATAAAGGGATGGGGAGAGAAAACGGAAGCTAAACAATGGATCAGTAAACCTGTGGACAGGAATAAGAGAAAAAAAGAGATACCTGATGGGAAAAAATGGAAAGGCCCAGAGAAGGATAACGAAGGAGATGATTGGCTAAATTTTAAGCAACAGAAGATAAGCGAACAAGGAAGAATAGAAGCGAGAAAAAATGGCAGAATTGAACGATAGAAAAAGACGAAGGTATAGTCCGTTGTGGAAAAGAGGAGAGCGAGTGATGAGAAGGAAGGCAGACGTGAATATGAATAAATGATGAAGGACAGAAGACCAGACGAACGGGGAGAGGAAGGTGAAGAGAGAAGCGAGGAGTGAGGAAGGATGCCTGGGGTGAATAAGAGCAGAGGATGAAAGAGAAAGGGCTAGCCGAATGAGGGGAGGAAGAGGAAGAGAGAGTATGAGAAAGGATGGCAATGGGAAGAGAGCAAAAAAGAAGGACGAGCGCATGGAAGAAAGAAAAAGATACAAGAAAGAGTGACGAATGAGGGGAGGAAGAGGAAGAGAGAGTGTGAGAAAGAAAGACAATGGGGAGAAAGCAAAAAAGAAAAGGAGGAACGTAGGGAATTACGAAAAAAAGAGACGAGAAAGAGTGACAAAGGATGGTGAAATGGGTACAGGCCAGGCAGAAAGGAGGAGGAGGAGAAGCGAGAAGGATTGAGGAAGCCTAATAACGTGACCCGCATTGTGCATGCCCCTAATCTGTCATCGTTTGTAATATATATATCACGTCGTCGCCTTTAAGATGATATAAGGCTGCAGTGCGCGCGTATCATCACCGTCTCCCGGAATAAGAATATATGACAATGGAGAGGAGCGGATGATTCTCCTGCCGTGTAATCTGCTTTTCGTGTTCGTGAACATACGAATATTATAAGCATGTCTCCTGTCTTGTCATATCGCTTATATTTACTATTCATAACCTTTAGAAATAAGCCTTAAAGATTTCTCCTGTCTCTACGAACACTTTATTGCTACTAAGATTAATATAACGAACACTGGGGCTCTATGAATACCCAATGTGTACGTTCCTTTATTACTCTCTGTGTGCAAGTCTACAGTAGTTAACATTAACTACTTTTTTGTTTAGTAATGCTCGTATATCACTTCCAACACCTGAGGAAGATGTCATTCTACTGTTAAATGTGCTATTAAAACATGATTCAGGCTTCCATAATTTTTTCCTCATTTACCATTATATAACAGAATGACCTCATCTCTCCAACCTCATTTACCTATCTTATCGCAATCTTAACCACTGCGTCGTAAAATTTACTCTACGGAATTACTCTTCATCATCCTTATAACATTTGGGATGCAAAGTTGAACACACCAAATACGGTTTCTAATTATCACATATGTCATGAGCAGACAACCTCCTTGTTAGCTACGCTTATCCACTTATTGCTAAAGTCTAGTCCACCAACTCCCCCCCCCCTCCCTCCCTCTCTCTCTCTCTCTCTCTCTCTCTCTCTCTCTCTCTCTCTCTCTCTCTCTCTCTCTCTCTCTCTCTCTCTCTCTCTCCCTCTCTCTCTCTGATACATTCTCAGACACAGTATGCGTTGATCATGAACTACATATGAAACAGACGATATAGAATCACGTAGAAACATTAAATGATAAAGTAACGTCATGTGGAAGACAACGCTTCGTCAACTCGCACTAAGAACGAAGTTATTCACCATATAAGGGGAATCGTTGCCACTACCACCAATATAAAAGCACTGGTACCGCCTGCTCAACCCTAAGAAAAAATATAAACGAAAGAAAAAAAATATGTTACGACAAGAGGTGGCACTGCATCTGTTTATTCTTATTCCAAGTCCAAGACATCTTTTTTCTTCTCAGAGCTTGCATGTCATTTATTCTCAAAAGAAAGAATTCTAGGAGTGAAGGGCTGAATGCTCAAGTATTGAATGAGAAAGCATAAAATGA
>NC_091558.1:31909907-31914907 GCF_042767895.1 Penaeus vannamei | reverse complement strand
GAGGGGGAGAGAGAGAGAGAGAGAGAGAGAAAAGGCTGAAAGGATTGATTGGTAAGGACACAGAGGTATACAAATGAGATAAGACCTGATAATTTGCAATATCATTTCATATTTTTCATTTCATTGATTAGTAAACTCAAGAAACTGGTGTTCGATAGACAGCCGGAAGTGCTAGGGGGGGGGGGGGGTAAAGCCACCGAAACACCGCGCTAATTATTCCAAGAACCGTTGTAGAATTCCAAGCATCGTACCAAATATTACAGTGCCATGCCAAATATTTCAAGAACCGTTGCAGAATTCCAAACATCGTGCGAAATACTGCAGTGCCATGCCAAATATTCCAATAACTGCGCTAAATATTACTTCACGTTGCCAAAATTCAAAGCACCCTACTAAATATCCTAAATACAGATCCAAAAGTAAGAGCGCTGTGCCAAAAATGTAAGTCGCGCCAAAATGTAAAGTATCGCGCCATATATTCCAAGCACAGTGCCAAATATTCCCAGCACTGCGACAAGTCTTCAAGTCCCGTGTCAGATATTCTCAGCATCGTGACAGAAGCTCCCAGCACTGCGCCAAATATTCCCAGCACCGAACCACATATTAAAAGCACCGCACCAAATATTCCCAGCGTCGCGCCAAATATTCATAGCACCGCTCAATTTTTTTTCCAGCACCGCGCCAAATATTCATAGCACCGAACCAAATATGCCCAGCACTGCACTAAAAATTCTTAACACTGCCCCAAATATTCCCAACACCGTGCCAAATATTCACAGCATAGAGTCAAATATTCATAGCACCGCGCCAAATATTCATAGCACCGCGCCAAATATGCCCAGCACTGCGCTAGAGAAATCTTAGCACCACAGCAAATATTCCCAACACTGCGCCATATATTCAAAGTACGGAGTCAAATATTCCTAGCACTGCGTCAAAGATAGCCAGCACAACGCCAAATATTCATAGCACCGAACCAAGTATAGCAACGCGCCAAATATTCATAGCACCGAAGAAAATATAGCAACACGCCAAATATTCATAGCACTACGCCAAATATCTTTAGCACCACACCAAATATTCATAGCACCGCCAAATATGGCCAGCACCGCACCAAATATTCTTAGCACCGAGCCAAATATTCTTAGAACTGCACCAAATATCCCCAACATCGTGCCAAATATTCAAAGCATGGAGCGAAATATTCAAAGCATGGAGCCAAATATTCAGAGCTCCACGGCGTATACCCAGATTTAGTATAGGTACACGTATTATGCAGGTCGGGTAACATTTAACGTAAGTGGAGTTCGTGATCACTTATTAGAGGTGTAATATGGCAAAGGAAGGCTGATTTAGTTTCCTATCGCGCTCGCTGCAAGATCTGAAACGCGGAATCAAGCATTTATCAACATGACACCATTGCAGAGTGAACCCTTACAGCTACAATTAAAAGATAAATATTCCTCTTGGTGTTATTGTTCTGTCGTCAGCTGAACTTCCGACTTACATTTTTTTAAAGAAATAGTATCTTTCCTTAAACTATTTGTCAGTGTTTTTATTGATGTATTATGAGGAGAGCCGCGGGTCTCACGTTTGTGACTCCTACTTCAGCCATCTGTAGAAACGTTCCTATGGTCTTGTTTTGAGTGTATATCATCAGTTTGTTACAAGAAGGGCTTACTGATCACCATAATGAACACACACACACACACACACACACACACACACACACACACACACACACACACACACACACACACACACACACACACACACACACACACACACATACACACATATATATAGTTAACAAATATGTATACTCTCCCTTTCAGCGCTGAGGGTTCTTTGATCAACGGACTGTGCTGTCACTGCATTTTGGATTTCAGCTGCAAATGTCACTTTTTTCTTTTTTAACGCATGGCTTGACAAACAGTATTATTTGCCTTCTAAAATATTTTTTTATTCGATGTGCTCATGCGATTATAAATGCACACTTCTCGAGTCCCTATGCCCAAGGTCTTGACATACTGTGTGTATTTATAGCACTGTTGGTAGAACCTATTGTTGCTGTACTTATAAATGCTTTCTTCTTGTGCACATGTCTGTAATGTGTAACAAGTAACAGGTTTCGATATTTTATGTATTCATGTCACTTGAGTTCACCAAAATACTCTTGTTCAGCTGGTCAAAAGGCTTTAGATACAGTTAGATGTTACCATGAATTCGTTTACTGTTTTGGTGCATTCTTAGTGCAATATCTAATTCAAATGCGTTCGTGCAATTAAAACTCGACTGTATAGCCATCGATTCCAAGGCTCAGAATTGACCATGAACATCATTCTCCAGATAAGGTCTGTAAGAATCCCCATTTTCAGGGTATATATTGCATTGATTGAACTTTAATTGATGTATTTCTGGGATGGCGGAGAGTAAAAAAGCTGTCGACATAAAGAAATAATTTTTTTTTAAATTTAAGGATGAAATCTGATCAAAAATAAAGTGTACTAGAAATGAGTAATAGATGACGAAAACTGAAAAATGGAGATGTAGGAATGTGGATGAAAAAGGATAGATAAAAGTTAAAATAGTGGAAAAGATCGAAAGAAACATTTTGTTCTTCCTTCTTTTGTATCCGAGGAAAATTGGATACAAGAGGAAGAGGAAAGGGGGAGAAAGTAAAGCAGTGAAATAACCCTGCAATTGCGAGGAATTGCTTAAGCTTTCCGTACATAAGCTTCTTATGCACTGTATATAACGATGTTCTCTCTCTCTCTCTCTCTCTCTCTCTCTCTCTCTCTCTCTCTCTCTCTCTCTCTCTCTCTCTCTCTCTCTCTCTCTCTCTCTCTCTCTCTCTCTCTTACACACACACACACCCTGTATCGCTCTCAGACACAGACACTTAATGATGATAACATTGCCTACTGTATCATCCTTAGAAAATAAGACTCATTCTTCTGTAACAATTCAGTGAGCGTAATCTTACGTTATGACCAAGTTGACATTTTATACGACAACATTCCTGACGCTAAATAGATATGCAGTGCAGAGAACCTCTGCATTTCAAAATACCCAGAATTAAAGAAAAAGGAAAAGAAAAGAAAAAAAAAGAGACATAGAAAGAGAGAAATTGAAAAGACCAATTAAATTTTTCTCCGAATCGAACGGGAATTGCAAAACACAGTCTCCTATTAGGACTGGCTCCATGTTCGAAAAGGCTTAAACGCAGGATCCGGTCAGACCCATTGTGTATTCAGGGCTATGCAATCATCTCCCAAGTAGTGAGTTAATAATCTAATTTTGGGAAATGTGAGGAAATGGGATCATCTTTTTCATTCTTTTCTTTTTGTCTTAATTCAGGAGAGATTTCGGTGGTTTACTTTGCCGATTTGCAGAGGCTGAATCTGTGAATAGCTTGTCTCCAGACAGTCGTTTAAAGTATGGAGAGCATAAAACTTTAAGTGTCCCTTCGGGTGACGGTGAGGGAGTTGGTGGATAATGTGAATAAGATATTTTTGGGTATGCTTATAATTCGAATGAGCGAGTTTTATATGTGAAGAGGATATGAATTTACGCCGTTTTGGTTTATGAATAGAATAAATCATAACTTTGGCTGTGCGCGGATGTCATGAGTGAATGACCTGCAGGTAAGGTGAATGTGTGAGTTCTGAATTTGTAAATAGATTGATCTTTGGATCTGATGATTTTGCGAATACTGAATCTCCGGAGATGCGTAGATCAGAATAAGCGATGTGTAGAAATTCAAATATATATCTTCCAGATGTGGAAATTAACAGAGGGTGGTTCAGAAATATTCCCTCAACCAAAAATATGGTTCTGAATTGCCCGGAAGCTAAACACTGGTTTTCGCATAGTATAAAAGATCTAAAAAAATAAAAAGAAAGAAAGAAAGAAATAGTCACATACACAAGCTAAACACTGGTTTTCGCATAGTATAAAAGATCTAAAAAATGAATAAATAAATAGTCACATACATACATAGATGAACAGACAAATAAAGCAATACAAACCTGAATAAGCGAATAAATAATCACACAGCTCCAGATTGTTTTCGAATCCACGTACCCTTGAGGAATGTTAACGTTTATTAAGTTTCCAGTTAGAGAGGATTTTGCAAGTACTGCGCCTCTGAGATCTTTAAGAACGACCGCTCTATCTGAGAATATGAAGCGAGCTTAGTCTAACTGCAAACGTTTATTTCTACACGTTCCTAGTTCCTTCTTTACCCTTCTCTCCCCTCTCCCCTTTTCATCCCTCGTTTACAAGCAAATTCCTCTCTTCAAGTTGATCTTTCTCTATTCCTGTGCTCCTCTGTCCTTTCGTATGCGTGCTTTTCTTAGTGTTTTTCCTATTTTTATCCGTCCATCTCTCATTTTCATCCGTATGAAACGTTCCTTAGTTTTTCTTTCTTTCTTCTTTTTCTTCGCGCATTCTCTGTATTTTCCTTTTACGCTCTTTATCTTTATCCTTTTTCAGACCTTCCGGGAATGCAAATTTACTTGTAAATATGAATATGTATTTTTACATAGCTGCATATACAATTTCTATTATTTAGTAAGATATTTCTGTTTCATAAAAAGTATTCCTATTATCATTATCATCCGTATTATTATTGTTATTATTACTATTATTATTATTTTATTATTATTATCATTATTATTATTATTATCATTATTATTATTATTATTATTATTGTTATTATTATTATTATTATTATTATTATTACTATGACTATTATTACTATTATTATAACTATAATGATGATGATAATAATAATAAAGATTATTATTATTATTATTATTATTATTATCATTATTATTATCATTATCATTATCATTATCACTATTAGTTTCCTTATCATTGTAATTATTAATATCATTATCATTATTATCATTATTATTATTATTATTATTATTTATATTGTTGTTGTTATTACGATTATTATTTTTTATTATTATTGCTATTATTATTATTATTAT
>NC_091558.1:31904907-31907407 GCF_042767895.1 Penaeus vannamei | reverse complement strand
TATTATTATTATTATTATATTTTCATTATTATTATTATTGTTTTCATTATCATCACGATTATTACTATCGTCCTTATTATCATCATTATCATCATGGTTATTATCATAATCATTATTATTGTCACGGGTATTATCATAATACTCATTATTCTTGATATTTTGCTGTCACTATTATTATGAATATAATCCTCATCACTGTCATCATCAAAATAATCCTAGTCATTATCATCATCAGTAATGTTATCATCATCATTTTCATTATATAAACATAAACTTTTACTTCTCGGATTATCTTTCCTCTGTTCCTACACTCCATTATTTTCGCTTTGAAATTCTACTCTCTCTCCCTCTCGTCTTCTCTCACTCACCCCCTTTCTCGTTAATCGTGTGTGTTTCCTTCGCCTCTCTCTCCTCCTTCCTTCGTATCTATCTTTCTCTCGACTTTATCCCTTTCTTTATTTTCTTATGTCTCTCCTTCCACTTCTCACTCTCCGTTCCCTTGCTCTCTCATCTTTCGTTTCCCCCTCCCCTTCCCTCCCCTCCTGTTCTTGTGTCACTTCCTTTTTCCCTTCCATCCTCCTTTCCCGTTCTCTGAAATTCTGCATCGCTCCCCTCCTTTTTCGCCCTCCCTCCCATTTCCCTCTAATCCTGCTTCCCTC
Source organism: Penaeus vannamei (assembly GCF_042767895.1). Taxonomy (NCBI): domain Eukaryota; kingdom Metazoa; phylum Arthropoda; class Malacostraca; order Decapoda; family Penaeidae; genus Penaeus; species Penaeus vannamei. Next base: position 31,906,748 of record NC_091558.1, on the reverse strand, counting down.
CCTTCCCCTTTCCCTCTAATCCTACTCTTCCTCCCCTTTCCCTCTAATCCTGCTTCCCTCCCTTCCCCTTTTCTTTCCCTCTAGTTTTGCGCTTTCCCCTCCCATGTTCACCCACCTTCCCTTTTTCCTTTACTCCTGCGCCCCCCATTTCCCTTTCTTCCTCCTTCCCCTTTCCCTCCAATCCTGACTCCCTCCTTTTCCCTCTTCTCCCACCTTCCCCTTTCCCTCTATTCTTATGTCTCTCTATCCCTCCCCTCTTCTCCCACCTTCCCCTTTCCCTCTATTCTTATGTCTTTCTCTCTTCCTCCCCTCTTCTCCCACCTTCCCCTTTCCCTTTATTCTTATGTCTCTCTCTCCCTCCCCTTTCCCTCTATTCTCATGTCTCTCTCTCCCTCCGTCTCCTTTCCCTCTATTTTCATGTCTCTTTCTCCCTCCCTTTTTCTCCCACCTCCCCCTTTCCCTCTATTCTTATGTCATTCTCTCTCCCTCCCCTCTTCTCCCATCTTCTTCCTTTCCCTCTAATCCTAATTCTCTCTCTCTCTCCTTCCCCTCTTTTCCCACCTTCCCCTTTCCCTCTAATCCTACGCCCCCCCCCCCCAAATTCCCGCCGTTACACCCCGAGTTTCGTTCCAGTCGCGGGATCACGTCCTCGGGCCCTCCAGCCAAGCACGCGGTCGAGAGGGCTCCCGGACGCGTGTGAATACGTGTGTTGTTCTCGCCATCGCTCTCCATCCATAATGTTTAGTGGCCATTACCCCCTCGGCGTCTCGTGTGCGTCGTGTCACAAACAGCATCAGCGGGAGACAACACGTACAGGGAGGAGGGGCGTTTGCGACTGCTGTTTGGGCTTCTGGTCAGCAATTGTGTGTGTGTATTTACGTCCATACATTATGTATATGTAGTTATATACTTTCATACATATATGCGGGAATACGTACATACCCTTAGACATACAAGTGTGCATATGTATATGTTATAAATGCACACGCACACACTTTCCACAAACATACACACACACGCACACACAAACATGAAAGCAATTAATTAGATGATTAAAGGAGAAATATCTTTTCATGCAAGCGTTCCTCCGCATTACACCTTTATCAGATATCACACAGTGTCGAACTAATAACACATTCCCCCAAAGGAAATTATGTCTTCCTTTTTTCAAGACCAAAAAAAAAGAAGAAAAAAAGCCATCTTAAAACGTTCTGGAAATATTACGTTGAGAAATTATTAAGGGTGTGCCTTACGTGTAAAAAAAAATTGCGAAAAGGTATTTTTTCGTCTTTTAGATTGCACAACAATTGATGACATTTTTTTCTTCTTGTAACTATCATTTCACGCAATCGTATTCAATTTCTTAAATTTTGATGTATTTCATGTTGTTCATATCACTTTACCTATTACTATTCACTTACCTTACTTTTCTTCCTTAACATAAAATATAGCACTTCTGCATGTGTTATATGTCTATAGACTTCGTATCCTGTATCTATGAAAGACTGTTAGAGTCGTGCTTCTAACTACCTTGTAGTTGTTTATCTAGTCGACCACACACACAAACTCACATACGCACGCACACACACAAGCAAATACCTACATACTCATGCTTGAATCATCGTAATCGGGTTCAACTGACTCTCCTTTGTGTACTGAAGATCCTATTAGGCGGACATTCCAAACACAGATCACCTTGTAGAGATTATTTTACCGATGATAGTAATAACGAAACAATATCTAACCTGCATTCATACATCATGTTTTTACGTAGGCTTAGATATGTAAAAAAGATACGGTCCCCCTTAATCAAGTCCAATTCTAAACCTGTCATGAAAGAT
>NC_091558.1:31897269-31899769 GCF_042767895.1 Penaeus vannamei | reverse complement strand
TGTGTGTCTAGCTTGATAACGACGTCTGTTCTGTTAGCCTTTTATCTCACGATGTGTCTGTATCGGCATGTCCCATAAGATTGCGAAGCTCTCTTTTTCTGTTCCTGTTTGGGAATCGCGCTCGCAGCATTTTTCTTCTACGTTGATGTTGATATTTTGCAGGTGTTGCAGTGCAGGTATCTGGCCGCCTGGATTTCTTTTAGTATCATAGGTGCTGATATTGTTATTTTCATCGCCGTTTTACTGTTGTTGTCGTTATCATGATCATGATCATTATCACTCATTTACTGTATTATTATTATCATTATCATTATCATCATCATCATCATCATCATCATCATCATCATCATCATCATCATCTTCATCATCATCATCATCATCATCATCATCATCACCATCATCATCATCATCGTCATCATCATCATCATCCTCTTCATCATCATCACTTTTAAGATTATCATTATTATCACAACTTTTGCTACCAATAATGAGACTCCTATTTCTGCTATTACATGATTGATAATAATGACATCATAATAATCTAAATTGTTGTTTTTTAATCACCATTATCATTATCTAGGTATTCTCTTATTACACATTTCTCATGACTGCATTGTCAAGATTTTAATGATTACCTCCTCCCACGGTGGACGTAAATCCTTTCCTCATTTACCTTCCACGCGCCTCTAAATAAACAAATTCCTATAGAGTCCATAAGCCTCTTACGTATTTCATACATCACATGTTTGTGAATATCTCTCGAGAATTTCTGGCATGTATCCTCGGACCAAAATCATGCTCATGAAGCCATGAACCGTTCGGGGAATTCCAGAAGAGCATCTTTCGTCTAAAAAAAGGAGAAAAAAAGGAAAAAAAATGGAGGACAAAAAGGAAGGAGAAGAAGAAATCTTGTCCATGAGATTATTTGATTCTTTGTACCATGTGGAGGGATGTTAAATTCCGCTCAAATGGCCAGTAAGTTTTGCACGGGAAATATTTTCTGTGATGTGGACGATGAGATTCGCGAGTATGGAATAGCTTTATTTTGTTTGTTTGTTTTTTTGTTATTTATTTGTTTGATATTACTTTTTTCTTTGTTGGGTGGCATAGGGAGTGTACATTCTCCAGATGGTGTTTTACAGAAAGGAAATACATTGAATTTTTACCTGAATGCATTGGTGCCAGTAAATAAAAGAGAAAAAAAATAATAAAAAAAAAATAAATAAATACAAATGCAGAACAAATATCCATTGCAACCAGTACAAAGGCAGTAAAACGTGAATGTTATTCTATACAAACTAACGAAAACATTGGCGAAACAAGAATCGAAAAAAAGGAAAGCAAAATAAAGCCACCAGCCCGAATTTCCCGCCCTATTGAGGGAGGAAAATTTAAACCACCGCCGGGGCTTCAGGTTATTTTTCCCGTCCTTCCCTTTTTTTTCTAAAGTTATCTATGTAAATCCTCTCGCTCGTCCCTATTCTATTGTTTTTGGCATTTAAAGGGTATTTCTTTTTAACTTAAAGGTCTCCCGGTGTTATGAAAAGGGTAAGCAAGAGGCCGGTCGACTGTGACCGGTTCTGTAGCGCTTGAGAGGAGGCGCTACAAAGGGGAATTATTCCGTGGAAATGATTCAGTTGTAGTTTTTGTATTATTGATATACTCAGTCTATAGATATCCGTGTCTTTCTTTCTTTGTATGTTTGTGTGTGTGTATTTATTTGTTTGTGTATGTGTGTTTGTATTTGTTGGTATATGTGTGTGTGTGTGTGTGTGTGTGTGTGTGTGTGTGTGTGTGTGTGTGTGTGTGTGTGTGTGTGTGTGTGTGTGTGTGTGTGTGTGTGTGTGTGAAGTATAGCCTCAAAGGCACTTCCTTGGCCCAAGCAGGGGAGCAAAATAAGATCAGAGAGATATACTAACAAATAGGGTCCCTTCTCTATTATTCATCATGCTTTTCATCTCTCTCTCTCTCTCTCTCTCTCTCTCTCTCTCTCTCTCTCTCTCTCTCTCTCTCTCTCTCTCTCTCTCTCTCTCTCTCTCTCTCTCTCCACTCCTTCCCTCCCTCACCCTCCCTTCCTTCGTACCCCAACCAAACCTACCTCTCCTCTTCCCTATCCAACCACCCCGCCCTTTCTCCCTCCCTTTCCCCCTACTCCACCCTTCACAATTCCCCATTCTTATCACCCCCACGCCCACCCCCACGCCCACGCCCACCACCCACCAGCCCCTCCCATCCTTCAGAGTATCCTCCCCGAGCTTAGCATGAATACGAAATCGAAGCTTTGACTCTTCAAGCTGTTCCTAATGTTAAATCAATAACAAGGATCCCTGTGCAAGGCGCGAAGTAGCGTAGGGCGTGAGGCGGGCGCGAGGGAGAGACTTTGGCTAAGGCAGGGCGAAGGGAGAGTTATGGGGAGGGAGGTTTAAGATGAGAGATAAATGAGGAGGCGGAGGGGAGGGAGACATGCGAGGGAGGGGTCGAGGATAAAAAAGAAAGGGAA
>NC_091558.1:31889769-31892269 GCF_042767895.1 Penaeus vannamei | reverse complement strand
ATTACAATTTCTATCTTTTTCGATTATGTTATCATTATCACCATCATAATTATTATTATTGTTACCATGTTTGATTTTCATCGGCGTTTTCATAGTGATTTTAATATCGCTGTGACCTTTACCATTATTTTTAGTATCATCAATAAGAGGCATAATTACCATCAGTGTTGTCATTAGTTTCAGTCTATTGCATTCCCCTTATGATATCAGGTCGGGCTGGCGTATGACATACACGAGCAACAACACATCTCTAATCGTGGTTTCATGAACCCTAGAATATTCAGCTGTTTGCCACCTGCTTATTGATCGAACAGCCGAGGTTATGCAACATTCGACAGGTCGCTCCGTCTATCAGGAGAATATCAATAATCTCGTTACGCAGCCATTGGAAATGAATTACTCAACCTTCAGAAATGTCGAAAATGATGATAATCATTTCTTTTCTGTCATTGATTCTTGATTGAATTTCGATTCGCGTATAAATTAGATAGGAAAGTGTTCGGGGAGAATCTACTCGTATGAACTGTTAATCTAAATTCTAGTGGTCTGTTATGAGACTTTAATCTACCTATATCTTCCTTTATGATTTCCTTATGATGACATTATCTGTAGGTAAGATCTCAGATCCTACACTTCTTTTCTGATACCACTCACCTCTCTCTCTCTCTCTCTCTCTCTCTCTCTCTCTCTCTCTCTCTCTCTCTCTCTCTCTCTCTCTCTCTCTCTCTATATATATATATATATATATATATATATATATATATATATATATATACATATATATATATGTATATATATATATATATATATGTATATATATATGTGTGTGTGTGTGTGCGCGTGTGTGTGTGTGTGTGTGTGTGTGTGTGTGTGTGTGTGTGTGTGTGTGTGTGTGTGTGTGTATGTGTGTGTGTGTGTGTGTGTGTATGTGTGTGTGTCACACACACACACACACACACACACAAACACACTCACACACACACACACACATATATATGTGTGTGTGTGTGTGTGTGTGTGTGTTGAAAAAAAACGTTAAAAAAAGAAATTGTAAAAGAGAGCAGTAAACTGCTCATCAACTTTCGCTCTCTTGCTATTTACCAAAACAGTACGACCTCAAACAAAGATGGCGGAGCGGACCACCTGGCATACTCGCACACTCTTTGGCTTCGTTCTTTCAATAGACTTGCCCCCCCCCTCTCTCTCTCTCTCTCTCTCTCCCTCTCCTCATGTAACCTTTAGCATTCCCCCCCTTAAATTTTCTCCCCCACCCCCTCCCTCTCAAAAGCTGTCTTCCTGACTCTCTCTCTCTCTCTCTCTCTCTCTGACTCTCTCAATCTCCTTCCTGTTTTATCAATTATTTTCGGGGAGAATCTACTTAGTTCCACCTACTCGTAGCAGTTAGAGCTCCGTTAATTGCCAATCAAAAAAGTTAGGGAGTTATAACTTTTGTCTGTTCATTATAAGTGATATCGGACCGTTAAGCATGACCGGGTGTCCAACTCTCGCAAGCAGTCTAAGGGAACAATTCTTTTCTCGTGCGATAGATGTTTGTTCATATTTGTTCATAAGGATGAGCGCGCGAGCCATCTGAACAACGTTTTTTTATTGCCTTGTCAGGATCATAATACTATCACATCTTGATTTCAGTATCGCTTCGGGCATTGGAGATTAGTTGACATTAGATGACTATGGTGATGGTGAGTATGAACTTTACTCTAAAAGATCTTGATTAGATGCATGCGCGGTCTCGTATGTATGTCTGTGCGTGTGCGCGTGTGAGCGTGTGTGCATTTGTGTGCGTATGTTTGTGTGCTAATTCATAAGAGCCAATACATGTATGTATATGTTGATAACTCCTTGCAAACATTCCCTCTGCCGCATGCTGGAGGCTAAGCGAATAGCTATCCATACACGCAGCCACGTGTACGCACGGCTGAGCGCCTCCGTGTGCGTGTGGCGGAATGTGTGCGTCCCCGAGTGCTCGGTAGGTCTCTCCCGGCCCGCCGCAGTGTCCATCAAGGAGGTTTATGTCTTCATCCAAGTATGTAATAAAAGTCTGTCTCGCCGCCATCACGTTCCCAAAATGTGTCGCTAACGTTACGGATCGTTTAGCCGGACAGTTTTATCTCGAACGAGGCGATATCCTATAATCTCCCCGACATAAGTGACGAAACATGGGTGATAAGCGCCGCCTCGGAGGCTTTTAGATGAGCCGCCAGCCGCTGCTGCCGCGCCTGCGCCCCGGGGCTGCTATTGGCACTTGATATATGAAACGTATTGACATATATATTTGTATATATATGTATATATGTATATACATACACACACATACACACATACACATACACACACATACATACATATACACATACACACACATATATGTGTAGATATGAATATGAAAATAAATACATAGATAAATACACACACAGATATATACATACACACACATATATATATATATATATATATATATATATATATATATATATATATA
>NC_091558.1:31867269-31869769 GCF_042767895.1 Penaeus vannamei | reverse complement strand
ATTGCAACGGGAACCATGAAGGGAAGGACAAGAAAACATACGGTATATATAAATATATATATATATATATATATATATATATATATATATATATATATATATATATATATATATATATATATATATATATATATATATATATTTTTTTTTTTTTTTTTTTTTTTTTTTTTTTTTTTTAGCGAAAAGGTCTTCGGTATATTCGTGTGTTTTCGTATCCTTCCCTACGTTGTTTCTGTTGCAATCTGTTCATTATGAATTCCACACACGCATACATATACACATGTATACATAAGAATACTCAAAAAGCATATACACACTCATTACTAATGTTGTTGCCATCATAATTGTTGCCATACCGGTTATAAAGTAAATTTTGTTAACTTTATTCTATATTACGTTATATAGTATGAAATATCACTATTCTAAACATCACCATTGCCATCATCTTTATTGTCTTTATTATTATGATGTTCATTATTCTATTATCATCATCACTATCATAATATGAATTATTGCAATAAGGCAAATATCAATAATGATGACAATGATGATAATGATGAAAAATACAATAATAATTATGATAATGATGATAATAATAACAATGATGATAATAATAATGATGAAAATAATAATACCAAGAAGAGGAAGAAGAAAAAAATAACAGTAACATCAGTGATAATGATATTAAAGATAGTAATAGTAACGGAAATAAGGATAACAATAATAATAATAATAATAACAATAATGAGACTAACAATAACAATGATAGTAGTAATAATGACAATGATAATGGTACTCAGAAGGATAGCGTTGATAATGATAGCAATAATAATAATGATTGTTATTATCATTATCATTGCTATAACAATAATGATCATAATAATAATAATAATAATAATAATAATAACAATAACAGTAATAATAATAACAATAACAATAATAACAATGATCATCATCATCTTCATGATTATTTTCATCATTATCTTTAATATATTATCATCATCACTATTAGCATTATTAGCATTATATTATTACTACAGTTGTTAACGTCATATCTCTTTAACATCACCCTTATTAACCTCAATCTAGTTCAAGGATTTCTACTCAATATTGCTTTTAATCATAGATAGGTCGTCAACTTTATCATCACTTACAACATTATCACTTCCGTTTATCATCATTACTATTACAAAATCCAAAACAACAAAATAAAGAAACAAAACAAAAAGTCACAACAGACTAGACACAACGACCTCACGCACAGACCCTCAACACAGACAGACTAATCCAACTGGAGTGATTACAAGGACATGCAAATGATGCTTTTGATTTCCTTCCATACAAGACTTTGAGGTTAAAGGAGCCTTGATTGGGTAAGGGCTCGCTGCGGATGGGAGTTGGGTGCATGTGACAAAAAAGGAATAAGAAAAAAAAGGGGAGTCACTGTGGGGAATAGCAAAAAAAAAAAAAAAAAAAAAAAGAAAGAAAGAGAGATAGAGAGAGGTAGAGAGAGGTAGAGAGAGGTAGAGAGAGAGAGAAGGAGAGGGAGAGGGAGAGGGAGAGAGAGAGAGAGAGAGAGAGAGAGAGAGAGAGAGAGAGAGAGAGAGAGAGAGAGAGAGAGAGAGAGAGAGAGAGAGAGGGTTAGGGAAAATTAACGGGTTGATGAATATGAATGTTTTCTTTTTATTAATGCATGTATTACTTTCTTTTTGTATTATTAACTATTGTTATCATCATCATCAATATTATTTTTATTATTATTATCATCATTATTGTTATTAGTGTTATTATTACACGAATTAGTATTATAGATATTTTCATCAATATCATTATTATTAATATCATCATTATAATGATATACGTTTCTGAGCCAATTGTATTTCCAATGAAAGGTAAATAAGGATAATATACCGCAAGGGAAGATATGCAAATACGTGGCCAGGACACTCGCAAGCACACACAAACCAGGGCAAGGCAACATCATGTTACAAGACGCCCACAGCCAAGTGTCAGAATGGGCTTCATCGAACAAAAGTCAACACTAAGAAGTCCACAGAAATTAGCCGACTATTGATTGCTCTGAATATTGGCAACGACTTTTAACACGTGCTTCTAAGGAGAATCTCTTAGGCGTAGTGGTCAGTGAAGACCTAAAGTGGTTGGGCAACACCAAAATACCAACCTCAAAGTGCCGAAAAAAAATATTTTATGCTATCAAAATTAAAATCTTTTAGTGCATCACAGGATAACCTACTCCGCATATACTCGCCTTCAGTCGACCAATTTGTGAATATGCAGCACTTTGGCACTCCTCCATTTCTGACTTTGAAATCTTTAAATTGGAAAGTCTTCAGAAAAGAGAAATTGTGCATCAAAATTGGATCAAACTAAACCTGAAATACTGATGCACTAAATCAGCTGTAAATCTCCCTAGACGATCGGAGAAACGTTTAACGGGAAAAAATCGCCTACAACGCCCTTACATCCGCGAGACATCAGC
>NC_091558.1:31832269-31834769 GCF_042767895.1 Penaeus vannamei | reverse complement strand
TCTCTCTCTCTCTCTCTCTCTCTCTCTCTCTCTCTCTCTCTCTCTCTCTCTCTCTCACTCTCACTCTCACTGTCTCTCTTTCTCTTTCTCTTTCTCTCTCTCTATCTCGCTTCTCTGTTCGTGTGTTTATGTGACTCTTGAAACAGTAAAAAAAACTAAGAATAAAAAAAAAATCTATTTGTGTATGGATGGGTACATAGGTAAGTATTTAGACAGATAGGTAAATATATAGATACATAGATAAACATACAGACAGATAAACATATAAATAGACAGATAAACAAATAGACAGATATGCACATCCGTAAATAAAGATTTAACGGAATACAAAACGACTCCACGTGGGTACTCACCTTTCTCTCCTTCCCAAACAGCAGCAGTCAAAACCTTCATAAATCGCCCGCAGCTCTTCCTTGTCGCGAACGCTGCTGTCTACCTCCTCCTCACATGGCCCTCACAGTTTCTCTTGGCTTGTGTTGTTTCCGCTTGCTTATATAACCCCCCTCGCTCTCTCTCTCTCTCTCTCTCTCTCTCTCCCCTACCTTCTTTTTTCTTCCTGTACTTATAACTTCCGATCCCAGTAGTGTGTTATGCACTTTAGCCACATTTTGGAGTGGTGCGGGTTTTTTTCTTCTAATTTTGTGTCTGTGCAGAACTCTTCTCCCAATGGAAGTTTGTATTTTTTTTCTTTTACGTTCTTTTTTTATTTTTCTATTTTCTCACTTTTTTGCACTTCCTATTTAGGCAATAGGGAGATGAGCATCTTTAAGTATTTGTTTTTTTGTATTCTATGTGTGTTTTCATAATCCTGATGCAGGCAGAATACTTATAACAATAACCACACAATTAGAATTTTTTCTATTATGTTTATTTCATATATATCTGTCGTTTTCCTTTTTTTCAAAAGGAATTTAGTTAAGTGCTTTCACCTTTCACTTCGTTTTTTTGATAAAAGCGGCTACATTTCTGTAAAATGCCCGTATAGAGAAATTATACTTCTTGTGATGAATAATTGATCATATGAGCTCACGTAGTGCAGTAATGCTAATTTCCTTGTTCAGATAATGTGTTGCAGAGGTCTTTGCCAGTTCACTATGTTCACCGGCCATGATAATCCGTTTTGTTGAAATGCACGAATATTCTGTATCAATTTAGTGAATGGCCTCAACAATATGCTGCACTAATATGCCCGGCTAATGTGATTTGCTAATTGGCTTGCGCTAATTATTCACTAATGTCTTCTACAAATCTGTCTTAATATCTTGCCCACAAACTTGTCCCATTTGTCTGAAACATTAACGTGTCTGATACAGAAAATCACCGACAAATCTCTCGCGGCTTTCTATTTTTCTTCTTCTTTTGTAATTTCTTTTCCACTTAACTACTGTATGATATACGAACCACGAGGGGAACCTTTACAACTATTATAGATGAATATATTTTGCACAGAAAAAATATGTTAACACATATCATTAACATACATGCGTACGCACACACACACAAAAACGCACATATAAACACACATAAATATATTTGCGCACGCATTCACACACACATGCACGTACATAGTCTATGAATATATGCATCTGAATATATACAGTGTACATATGATACTAGTTACATGGATATACACAACTGCCATCAAAATATCATATAATTATACAAAATGTGTAAAAAATTTGGGCGGACTCATGATATTGAAAAAAGACTTCATATCAAATTCATAATTCACTCAGTATCCTACGTATCAACGTGACACAACAATTAGTCAATCTATCAAACTTTTTCCTTTAATTTTAGTTACTTTTTTCTAGATATGATTGAATATCCGAGACTAAGGTTTCCACATTTCTTTTATTATTATCATTGTTATTATCATCATCATCATCATCGTCGTTGTCATCATCATTATCACCACCATCATAGCTGTTTCGTTGTTATTATTATTAATAGTATTAGCCGTTGTATTAGCTATAGATATGTTGTGCTTATTATTGTTATCATTACTGTCGTCGTCATTGTCATCATTATCATCATCATCACCATCATCATCTTCACACCAGCACCATCATCATCATCATCATCATCATCACCATCATCACCATCATCATCATCGTTTTTGCATGTTATAATCAACTACATCAAACATAATCAAAAGGGAGTGAAAATACACGTCCGCAAGTCATACGAAAAGTGAAGCGCAAGGTTCAACTGTCGGCTTAAATGAACGGAAATCTTCGGCTTAGAAATACGTTAAGATTGGTGGCTTAGTGTCCTCTGTCGCATTAAGATGGCGGAGCAAGCTGGGTCAACTTTCCTTGACTTTACAAGTTCATCTGTGTAATAAGCTTGCGTCTTTCCAGTTTCTTTTCATTCTAATGAGGGTTAATCATCCGAAAACAAAAAGGTAATTGTCTATCGAAAGATTTACATTAGGTAAAGTATCTTCTCGCAATGTTCAGAGCAAATGTTGACCAGCAGAGCATTTGAAAAAAAATAT
>NC_091558.1:31814769-31817269 GCF_042767895.1 Penaeus vannamei | reverse complement strand
TCACGTTTTATTCTTCCCCGAATGTCAATGTATTTTTATGGGCATTGTGAATACACACACACACACACACACACACACACACACACACACATATATATATATATACATATACACACATATGTTTATATATGTGTACATATATGTATGTGTACATTCATACATGCATATATGTGTGTGTGTGTGAATGTTGATAAAATGTTAGAAATAAACAAGATGCATAAACTAAAGTTACTGAAAAACAGCGAATCTTCTGCCGACAGTCTCCTCGTTCCCACATCCTTCAGCTTCTCCCGTATGCCGGCCACCCTTCACATAGACCGCCTGATCCTTCAACACGCCCTCCCTTCGCCCCCGCTCTCCTGTCCTCACCTGGCCTGTGTCCCCCGCGTAGTGTCTGCTCCTTCCTCTCCCATTCCCCTTCAAACCGGAAAATGGAATCAAGGAGGATTCCGAAACTGTTGTCGCACTTATTTCAATAAATCAGTAATTAGAGAAATAAATAAATAAACAAAAATATGTAGGTATTTATATGTGTATGTGAGTGTGTCTTAGGGTGTATGTGTGTGTGTGTGTGTGTGTGTGTGTGTGTGTGTGTGTGTGTCTGTGTGTGTGTGTGTGTGTGTGTGCGTGCGTGCGTGTGTGTGCGCGTTTATTGCACATATAATTGTTGTGTCTGCAAGACTGGCAGACACAACTAATTGAGAGCCATCTTTCCGTGTCTGATTCCGTGTCCGACAGTCTAAATAAATGAAAAGCGGGAAGACAGTTTATCTCTAAATCACTGGCCGATGGTTCGCGGGGCTGCATGGAAACTGTCGCTCCCAAAGTTGCCCAATATATAGTTTATTCCCAGACTGCCTGTTTACATTTCGCGTCTGTGACCGAGATTATAGAATGCTTTGTTTGAGGACCTATGTTTAATTGGTGGGCTCCCTCTCCCCTTTTCATTGTTCTATTCTTTTTTATTTGTTGTTTGTCATGCGAATTGTCAAGGAAACAGCTTTTCACGAGGCAGCCTGCACGAGTTGCATGAAAGATACATTGTGCAGCTTATCTTTGGATAGAAGCCAAAAACGCCATTTGTGATCCATACAGAATATGGATTTCAAGAAAAAGATGAGATATCCATCAGTTGAGGGATATCACATATATTGAATTAAAGTAACTAATATCACCAGAAATAAGTGTATGTGTGTTCGTTTCTAATTACTTATATTTATCGATATTTCCATATGAACAAACATAAGTTTATGCTGAACTAGTAAATAAATCTGTAAATGGAAAAAGGGTAAACCAAAAGCATTTTAACTATAATAAAATTCATATAAAGAGATTTGTTTATGTTACAATTGTCAGGAAACACTGGTGAATCGACTGCGACGACTGTGAATAGTTCGTGACTCTCCATTGCGTTAATTATGCTCTTAGTTAATCGCATCAACGCCGGTTCTCCCGCCTTCCGTCGCCTCGGGGACAAGCCTGGTCTCATAATCAGGTCCAAAGAGCACTCAAGGAGGTGGCCGTCGGTGGCGGTCTATAGCCAGGCGTTAATCCTGTCAGTGTCGACTCGGGGCTGACCGATTCACTCTTCTTGAAATCCATGTAATATTTGTGTATACTGTATATATATATATATATATATATATATATATATATATATATATATATATATATATATATATATACATATATATATATATATATATATATATATATATATATATATATATATATATATATATGCGCATGTGTGTGTATTTTCATATATGTACAGCCAACAACATAAGCGGTGTCGCTTTACCAGACCTGGTTTGGAGAAATCATGCCCTTCTTGCCCTGAAAGGAGGCCCACGTTCAAATAACCAGGCCATAGTTAGGGCAGTTCGAATGTTTAGGGAAATTAAGGAAATCGGGTGAAGAGGTGCAATGATGTTTTAAATATGTATGGGAGAGAGAGAGATGGATTGCTTTTATTCCTGTTTAGTTGTTAATTTAATGGGTAAATTGGAGACCTGCTTTAAAAAATAAGTTATCGTATCTTTTCGAAAATAATTATCATAAAATATCACATCGTTTTATTTTCATTCTTATCATATTTTCTATATAAGGAAATCTTTCAATATTGTTGGAACTGACTTCGTTTGCATTATCCCAGAGCATTACTCTCTTTCTCTCTCTCCCTCTCCTCCGTCATTTATCACCTGGATCCGCTATTTAGGTAATGGTAATCGTTTGATGTGTTATTTGGAAAATAGATTAATACTCATGACAATATTTCATACATTATATTTTCCAGATGTTTACAATTATTCTATTACCAAAAGTAAGGTGTTTGACACCAGCCGATGAAACGACAAATAAAGACATACGAATTGATAGAGTCAAGGCTAAGGGAATATTCCCTTAGTCTTGGGTAGATTGAAGCTAGACTCGGCTTTCGCGGGGCGAGTGAGCAAGCGTGAGCCGGGAAGAGGGTTCGCAAGGAAGTGCCCAATCTGCC